>NW_011153963.1:0-454 GCF_000146605.3 Meleagris gallopavo | reverse complement strand
CCTATTGTGCCGGGCTCTGGAATGGGTAAACGCTGGCGGGTGTGCATCGCCCTTACCTGCTGGGCAGACAATGACCAGTCAGCAAAGTGAGGTTCCGGGGCATGCCGGGAAATGCACATTCCACTTCCTTGCTGTTTCCACAGAGACCAACACATCTCTCCGTGCAGTTGTTACGGCACTTGGGAGCACCGCAGCTCTGCTGCCACCTGTTGGACACAATACAGTCATGAAGGCACTGCCCTGCATCCGTGCCTCTTGCACAAACCTGTGCTCCTTGCTCGGAGCACATGGCTGCATTCTCTGCACGATGTTGCTTACCACCAGAGAAGGCTCAGGTACCCAACACCATTTTGGCTTCCATCTTGTCTGAGAACTGCTCATGATGCACAGCCCTCATCTTTGCTTTGGTGAGGTGGGGACTGCCATTGCTTCCTCAGTCCCACACACCCCTTCC
>NW_011153962.1:0-582 GCF_000146605.3 Meleagris gallopavo | reverse complement strand
GTTTTACTGTATATTAAAAAATGTTTAGAAAAAACTAACAAACAACACTGTTCTTTTTCTTGGGTACGTTGAGGTGATACTTTTTCTAGCTGAGATTTTGCAGTGAGTCTTGAAGCAGATTTGAACTGGTAGAAGTTGGCCGTGTTTGCTTCCATTTTTCTTCTGTCCTTGCTGATCAGAGTTAAGGGGCCGTGCATCCATTCCCCGCCTCTAGCTGCCCCCTTCACTGTGAAGAGGACCAAGACCTTCTGGCTCAGAAGGGTGTCCATGTGCAAGGCTTAAACTTTGTGCTTCTTCCTTCTCTGCTTGCTAAAACTCAGTGTTGGGCTCATTTGGAGTCTGAGTTCTGGTTTCTTGGACAGTCCTCAGCTAAAGGCTGGAGTGCCTGTATCAGCTGTGGTGGTGCAACCTAAATCCAACCTAAATCTTCCCTGCCTCAACTTCAAACCATTTCCCTGGTCCTGCTGTTATCTGCCCTTTCCAAGAGTTGACTCCCCTCCTGGTTGTGGCTCCCTTTAGGTCCTGAAAGGCTGCAATGAGGTGTAAAGGTGTGCCATGGAGATGCTCATGTGCCCAGCAGTC
>NW_011153961.1:0-447 GCF_000146605.3 Meleagris gallopavo | reverse complement strand
CCCCGTTTGGAGGCCATTTTTTGGGGTCCCAATTTGGGGGCACACTGTGGGGTCCCCTTATAGGGTTGCCCCCTTTTGGGGTCACCTTTAGGGGCTATCCCCTTTCGGCCGTCCCCCTTTTAGGATTATACTTTTGGGGTCCCTTTTTGGGGGACCCCAATTTTGAATACCTCCCAGGACTCCATTTTGAACAGCTCCCACTTGGGTTCGCCATTTTAGGGATCTCCCACTCAGAGGTTCCCATTTTGGGGTCCTCCTTTGGGATCTCCTTTCGAGGACCCCTTATAGGGTTGTCCCCTTTTGGGGTCCCCTTTTAGGTTTCCCTTTTGAGGTCTCCCCTTTTAGTGTTATCCTTTTGGGGTCCCCTTTTGGGATCTCCCTTTGAGGACCTCTTATAGGGTTGTCCCCTTTTGGGGTCACCTTTAGGGGCTATCCCCTTTCGGCCGT
>NW_011153960.1:0-471 GCF_000146605.3 Meleagris gallopavo | reverse complement strand
CTTTCCTTTAGGTATTGAAAGGCTGTTACCAGGTTCCCTTGGAGCCTTCACCTCTCCAGGCGGCTGAACAGCCCAGCTCTCCTTGCTTACAGGAGAGGGGTTCCATCCTTGGGTTCGTGTTTGTGGCTGTACTCTGGATGCACTCGCACAGCTCCATGTCTCCCTGCACTGAGGCC
Source organism: Meleagris gallopavo (assembly GCF_000146605.3). NCBI lineage: Eukaryota > Metazoa > Chordata > Aves > Galliformes > Phasianidae > Meleagris > Meleagris gallopavo. Next base: position 295 of record NW_011153960.1, on the reverse strand, counting down.
TCCACATCTGGACGCAGCACTGCAGGTGAGGCCTCACCAGCGCAGAGCAGAGGGATGGGGATCTCCTCCCTTCGCCCGCTGACTGCGCATCTTTGGATGCAGCCCAGGATACGGTTGGCTTTCTGGGCTGGGAGGGCCCACTGCTGGCTTGTGTCCAGCTCCCACCCACCAGTACTCCCAGGCCTTATGGAGCAGGACTACGCTCAGTCCTTTCATCCCCTAGCATGTTTGGTGGTGGGTGTTCCCTCATCCCAGCTACTGACCCTGCACTTGGATTTGTGGCCACTGCTCAGCC
>NW_011153959.1:0-414 GCF_000146605.3 Meleagris gallopavo | reverse complement strand
TATAATGAGTGTTCTTAGTTTCATAATGAGCAAATACTGTTACAAAGTGTTACACAAAATGAAGGAGAAAGCTCTAAAGCAAGGCAGTTGGGATGCTGGCATGATGATGTTACAAACGTGATTAGTGCCATGATGTTATTATTAGTATGGTAAGAGTTTGCTAATAACAAAAAAAAAAAAAAAAAAGGAAAGGGGAGTGGGAGGAGAGGATTTTGGGAATACAAGAAAGAATATTCCAAGCAGAAGCTGTGGAGCAAGATAAATGGCAAGAGAAAGCAAAAGCTGAGAACCAAGAGAGAAAACCAAAGTCACGTAAGCTGCGTGATGGCTGCATGATAATGACCCTGACTGGAGGAGGAACTGCCTGGATAAGCACCTGCGTGCATGGTGAAGGGTGTCTGTATGGAAAGTTTT
>NW_011153958.1:0-480 GCF_000146605.3 Meleagris gallopavo | reverse complement strand
CCCACGTCCTTACTTCAAATGCTCTGTCAGCAGGTGGATGCTTCAAAGGTAAACAACTTTGTCACTGTGCTCAGTGAAGAACAGTTGTTCTTTTAGTTACAGTAGGTACTTGGTGATCCGAGCCCTGGACAGACATTCTGACTGGACTAAAGCATAACTCAGTGAAAACATCTGCTCTGAACATCTCTTAATTGAGCGCAGGAGTAAAACCTGTTGCCTATAAACTCTGACTGGGGACTTCAGAGATGCAGAGGGAACCTTTCTAAGGACTGTGTGAACAGAGTCCTGCTTTCATCAGCTTGGCTGTCGTGCTCTTGGCTCTGGGCTTTTTCTGGCTTTGGAGAACACTCTCAGAGTTTTGTACATTACGGGCAAATCTTGAATTATTCCAGCAGTTAGCTCGTGATTTTTTTTCTCAGACCTTTAACATGCTTTAAACAGCAAGAGAGTAAGGATCGGTTCTTAGGTTTTCTTCAAATA
>NW_011153957.1:0-342 GCF_000146605.3 Meleagris gallopavo | reverse complement strand
GGAGTCTGTGCAGCGTCTGAAACAGGCCGTGCTCTTTGTGAGACAAAAAAGCAGTATCTAGTACCTCCTTTTTGGTTCTGAAGGCCAGGGTCTGGAAGTATGACGTTTATGTTCCAGGATCTCCTGAAGCCTGGAGGGTGATGATGTCTCTGAAGTCTGGGCTGCTCGCTGAGAGCACGTGGGCCTTAGATACCATAACTGTCCTGCTCCACGATGACAGCAGCGTCGCGTCCTTTGAGCTCAGGCAGGTGGGTGCAGATGCTCAGCCCCGAGTGCTCGCTGACCGTGGATTTCCATGTGGTTGGTGTGCCAGCGCGTGGTCTCTCCTCTCTGGTGGGACGT
>NW_011153956.1:0-377 GCF_000146605.3 Meleagris gallopavo | reverse complement strand
ATGGAGATCAAAAACTTGTGCGTCCTGAGGAGAGCCTGCCCATCAATGCTGAGCGCCGTGCCTCCAACTGGCCCTTCTGGATTCGCCTTTCTCCACACCCCAGATGGGTCCCGTCCAGGGTCAGCGAGTCTGTTGTTCCAGAGGGCCCAAAGCAGCAGTCCCCGCGTACCGAGCAAGAGGCCTTCAGCGTGTCTGACGTCCTGCGCCACCCCCTTACGCAAAGCCTGATCATCTGCTTGCTCATAGATTTGTGGGGAGACTGGTATCTGTTTCGGCTGCCAGGGGTTGCCTACCGGCTCTGGAGAGGAGTGTGAAGACATTAGGCACAGGTTAGCCATCGGCATTCATACTGCACAGAAGGGACTGTGGGTGGGGAG
>NW_011153955.1:0-319 GCF_000146605.3 Meleagris gallopavo | reverse complement strand
TTTCCCCCAATTTTGGGTCTTTTTTCTCCCAATTTTGGGTCATTTCCAACATTTTGATCAATTTTCCCCTATTTTTTGGGCCACTTTCTGTCATTTTGTACCATTTTCCCCCAATTTTTCCCCACTTTCTCCCCTTTTTGTCCCCCTTCCTTCACACAAAACTTCAGTTTTCCCCTTTTTGCCCAAAATTGGGCTTTTTTGGCCCAGATTTGGAGGCGACGTCGGCGCGGAGCCGATTGGATGCGGTGCTGCAGGGGCTGCTGGAGCGCAGTGAGGGGGACAGGTGAGGATTTTGGGGTAAATTTTGGGGGATTTTGGG
>NW_011153954.1:0-488 GCF_000146605.3 Meleagris gallopavo | reverse complement strand
GTATATTGGCTCAGAGGTATGAAGGCCAGTGTTTGTTGTTTGTTTGACCCCTCTCCCCTCCTTCCCTCCCCACAGGGCGTTGAAAGGCAGTGGAGCTCAGGTACCTCACTTGGTTTCCCTCCTGAATTCTGCTGGGTTGCCTTGCTCAGTAGCTCTCAGAAGCTGTCAGTGGCCACAGACTGAAAATGCAATTGGCCACAGCTCACACAGCTGGCTGGTTTGTCTGTGGCTTAATCCTTCTCTGTCTCCACCAATCGTTCTCCACTTTAGGGCTCCGTAAAACAGCAACTTCAGAGATCTCCTTCTCTTATAGTAAGTTTTGGAAAGAGCAATGTGCTCTGTGAATTATCCATCATCTGTCAAACTTTTGTGCAGTCTCAGGATCTGACACGGGTTGTCAGGCTTGTCTTTAGCTTCCCAGCTGTGTGTGAAGACTTGCTTCCCTTGTGATGCACAATGTACTAAAGATTGAGAGACGAAAAGGTGCA
>NW_011153953.1:0-351 GCF_000146605.3 Meleagris gallopavo | reverse complement strand
TTCTCTATTTTATAGCTGTTTTCTCTTTTTTGGCAGGGAATCCCATCTGTACTTAGGGGCTGGTAGCCGTTTGTACCTGGAAGCTGCTTCCTTCACTTCAGAGTGTGGGTGAGCGTTGGTCCTTGGAATGGGTAAGTGGTTTCTTTTTTATTTCAGGGTTCTCATCTCCTCTTTTTAGCGGATCCTAATTCCATTGAAGGGCTGGTAGCTGTAAGAACAGCATCTGAACCTGGAAATAGCTTCCTTTGGGGTGTGGGGTGAGTACTTAGAAAGGGTTGAGAGATTCCTGCTTTATTTCAGAGCTGTGAACTCTGCTTTCTGGGGATCTCAAGCTGGGTTAGAGCAGCTGTT
>NW_011153952.1:0-533 GCF_000146605.3 Meleagris gallopavo | reverse complement strand
GCTGCAGGAAGGGGTGGAGCAAGATCAGATAATTTAGAAAATGAAAATCAGCTACTAAAAACTCGGATTGACAAACTGGAGCAAGAACTTAATGTATTGATGGGGAAAAAACCAGTTTTACAGTCTCTAGGTCAGGTCCGTAGTATTTCAATAGATGATAGTCATACCTCTGAAGTAGCGGACCTGGTTGAACAGGAAAGCAGGAGTTCCAAGTCAGATCTAGAGGTTCCAGTTATGGCAGATCCCCGGAACTCAGTCCTATTACAACTCAAAAAACAGAAAAGGTGCAAGATAGACCAGCAGGGGTGCCCCCTGACCAATGGCCCCCTGCTGAAACACATTTGCATGTGACAGCCAGGCCATATACTCCTACTGAATGAATGGACCTGGTGCAGCGATTTCGGCAGAGGCCGAGAGAGAGTATACCTGCGTGGCTGCTCAGGTTATGGAATTCAGGAGCAGTAAGTGTTATGGTTAATGGGCCAGAAATGGCAAAGCTGGCCACCGTAACATTACATCCTGCTGTCAGGCAG
>NW_011153951.1:0-350 GCF_000146605.3 Meleagris gallopavo | reverse complement strand
GTTCCCTGCCGTATTGTCTGGGCCGTCATCCTTGGCATTTCCTTCCATGTTCTCTTGGCCCTTGCCTTTGCCTGGGCATTCCCTTGCCCTCCTGTTTTTGTGGCAACACCTGGGGCGGGTTGCAGCCCTGCGAGCACAGCTGGGGGCAGTTTGGCTGTGGAGTGGGGCAGAGCCAGGCTCCACCCCTCCCTGATCCCATTTAAGGGCTGGGAAGAGTAGGGGCAGCATCTGAACCTGGGGAGTGCTTCCTTTCGGAGTATGCCTTGTTCTTTGGTGATGGAGTGAGTGAATTTTTTTTCTTTTTTTTTTTTCTCCTCCATTGTGGAGCTGCTCTCTCTTTTTTAGCAGGG
>NW_011153950.1:0-570 GCF_000146605.3 Meleagris gallopavo | reverse complement strand
CAGAGGAGGATGAGAGCAGAGCTTGGAAGCCTCGTGTCCTCTGCTGCTCAGTTTGGAGAGAAGTTCCACCTTGCCCAGGGACATGGATACCAAGATAAGTAATGAAATGAACACCAGGCTGGCTGTGAAGTGGGCATGAGCTGAGTGCAGGTTGTTTTGTGATGCCCTGGGCGTACGAAAGCAGGCATAACATTGGCAGTTCCCTGTGTCACCCCAGGCTTTTGGCGTCCTGGTGGGCATAATCAGAAGAGCTCCAAGGGTCATCCGGACCTGGCCAGAGGAGAGAAGGTGGGTGAGCAGTGGAGGAGGTTTGGGGGAACTTCAGAGTACCTGGATGGGAAGGCCTGGGTGTGAGGCATGGAGGCAGGAGTGGCTGTGATATAACAGTTGGTCTGTCCTCGTCCTTTGTCTTTGAGAGCCAGAGGCGCAGAGGAGGATGAGAGCAGAGCTTGGAAGCCTCGTGTTCTCTGCTGCTCAGTTTGGAGAGAAGTTCCACCTTGCCCAGGGACATGGATACCAAGATAAGTAATGAAATGAACACCAGGCTGGCTGTGAAGTGGGCATGAGCTG
>NW_011153949.1:0-488 GCF_000146605.3 Meleagris gallopavo | reverse complement strand
TTCCCACCGCACCCGCCGGCTCCCACCCCGCGCTCCCGCTGTTGCTCGGACCCCCCCCCCATCCCCCACACCCCCCATCCCCACACTCAAAACTCGCCAATCCTTTCGTGGAAATGACCCCAAAAAATCCTTTTGCGTCGGCGCTGAACCCAATCACCGCTTCGTGCGGAAAAATCGGCCGCTTCCACGGCGGCTTTGGGCCGTCCGGAGGTTCCGAACGGTGCCGTTCCCGGCTTTGCCCCCCCGGACGGAACCGCCGTTGGTTGCGGGCCGGGTTTGCGCTCAGAGCTCTGTGCCAATATTCGTTTTCTCGTTTGTTTTTTCCCCTCTCTCTTTCCCGTTTCTTTTTTTTTTCCCCTTATATTTGTTTTTCGTTTCTTTTTTTCTTTCATTTCCTCTTTTCGTTTTCTTTTCGTTTTCTTGTCGTGCTTTCTTTTCTTCATTTCTTTCCATTTTTTTTTGTCTTTTCGTCTTTTATTTTTCCCTTT
>NW_011153948.1:0-405 GCF_000146605.3 Meleagris gallopavo | reverse complement strand
GTCCAGCGGAGGGCCACAAAGATGGTGAAGGGCCTGGAGCATCTCCCCTGTGAAGAAAGGCTAAGTGACCTGGGTCTGTTTAGCCTTGAGAAAAGAAGACTGAGAGGGGACCTGATCCAGGTTTATAAATATCTGAGGTGTGGGGGGCAGAGTGATGAGGCCAGTCTCTTTTCAGTGGTACGTGGAAACAGGACAAGGGGAAACGGACATAAGCTGCAGCATAGGAAGTTTTGCACGAATGTGCGTAAGAACTTCTTCACGGTGAGGGTGACGGAGCACTGGAACAGGCTGCCCAGGGAGGTTGTGGAGTCTCCTTCTCTGGAGATATTCAAGTCTCACCTGGACGCCTGCTTGTGTGACCTGTTGTAGGGAACCTGCTTTGGCAGGGGGGTTGGTCTCGATGAT
>NW_011153947.1:0-408 GCF_000146605.3 Meleagris gallopavo | reverse complement strand
AGACAGACTAAATTGAGACTCTGCAAGCATTGGCAGATCTTACAGGCCTGAAGATTGGAGAAAACAGCCCACCAAGAGACAACAAAAGGAACCAATCCAGAGCAGGAATATCTCCAACCTCCATTCTACTATTGGTCTACATGGCCGAGTGAGAGGTTGGTAACATGCACCAAAAGGGCATTTCTCTGTGCAAGGTCCTTCCTCAAGAGCAGTCACCTCCATTTGTCTGTGTAAGCTCTGTATGGCTTTTATTTTTTCTGGTGGGGAATCAACCACCACCCTAAGAAGCCTGTATCAGCAGCTGGCCACACTAACAGTAAAGAAATGTTTTCCACTGTCTGGTCTGAACCTCCCCTGATGCAGCTCTGTGCCATTCCTGAGCGTCCTGTCATTGGCTCCCAGGTAAAC
>NW_011153946.1:0-301 GCF_000146605.3 Meleagris gallopavo | reverse complement strand
CCATTATTTCTAGTGCCCAAACTTGCAGAAACTAAGTTACGCTAATGGTGGGGTTTTCCACATTTCGGAGCCAGGTGCCTGAAACCAATTCCGGTTCTCCTCAAAGCAGAGCTGTTGGTCAGACTTGCTGGCACTAGATACTAACCATGGCAGTGAGATGGGCCGATGAGGTGTCAATCTCAGAGTCAGAGATGCTTTTGTAGTTCTTTATGGCTGCACGGTAGGGAGTCCCGTTTTGCGAGGGGGTTGGACTCAGTTATTCCGTTGGGGTCCCCTTCCAACCCAGTTCTGTGATTCTGTG
>NW_011153945.1:0-309 GCF_000146605.3 Meleagris gallopavo | reverse complement strand
GCCTCCGCGCCCAGAGCTAGCGAGACCCCGCGAGATTCCCTCACCTCACACAACCCTCACCTCGGGCGGCCCCGCCTTCTTCACCTTTCCTGCCAATCACGCTGTGCCGCTCCGGTCTGCCGGCCAATCGAGTCTCCCTCCAGGTCGATTCCCGCCCTCGAGACCTGCTTTTTGCCCAATCGCGGCGCCCTATCCGATCCGATTAGCCAATGGGGGAAAACGAAAGCCCGAAAGGGGGTTACTGGGCCAATGGTGCTCGGAGCCCGGGCGGCGGCCTGATTGGCAGCTCTCGGAGTGAGGGGCGGTGGC
>NW_011153944.1:0-564 GCF_000146605.3 Meleagris gallopavo | reverse complement strand
TTCACTGCACAGACTGGAGGCCATGCACAAAAGGTGCTTCAGGTTTTTATCTTTCCTGGCCAGAAACTAAATAGAGTCTTGTAAATGTGGTCCAATGGGTGTGAAGCAGGGGTGACTTGTCCTGGTCTGGTTGTGGTGCTTTTTAATGCAGCCAATTATACTGTGGTGCTTTTTTGTCTGTCAGAACACACAGCTGGCTTGCATTCAGCTTGTGGTCTCTCACCACTTGTCCTCCTAGTCCCCAGGCCCTTTCTAACAGATACAAACTAGTATTTCCCACCTGGGGTATGGGAAGATGGGTGCTTGTTAGCAGTCAGTGAAAATCTCTACGAGAGAGAGAGGGCTTTTAGTAGACTGCTAACCAGTGAGCACACCAAGAACTAACAGAAGAGAAGATATGTTTCCTTGGGCATTCAGGTGAAAATCATTCCTGACTGCTTTTTCATTCACCAGGAAAATCCGTTGATTGATGAGAAACCTGTTTGTCATAATTTGAAGCTGATAGACTTTGGGCTCTGTGCAAAGCCAAAGGTAAGAGTATCTTAAATCAAATATAACGTGCCC
>NW_011153943.1:0-369 GCF_000146605.3 Meleagris gallopavo | reverse complement strand
TGTGGGGCTGGGACCCATAAGTGGGGGGTGGGAACCATAAGTGTGGGGTGGGAGCTGTAAGTGTGGGCTGGGAGTCATAGATGTGGGGCTGGGACCCATAAGTGGGGGGTGGGACCCCCAACTGTGCGGCTGGGACCCGTGTGTGTCCCAGCCCCGTAAGTGTGGGTCCAGCCCCATAAGTGTGGATCCAGCCCCATAAATATGTGTCCCAGCCCCATGAGTGTGGGTTCTGTCCCATAAGTGTGGCTCCAACCCCATAAATGTGGGTCCAGCCCCATAAGTGTGGCTCCAGCCCCATAAGTGTGGGTCTCTGCCCCACAGATTTCTCCTCATCGACCGCCTTCACTGCAGCTCCCACAGCGGCCTCGG
>NW_011153942.1:0-341 GCF_000146605.3 Meleagris gallopavo | reverse complement strand
AGCTGGATGGCTGTAATTAATAGGGCTATGTGCTAATTGCATCCATGCGGTGGGTGTTTTTTAAGGGGATTGTGTGCATCCTCGTTGTGTTTTAAATGATGTTCTGCGTCTCTTCTGATTTCATTTTGCAGCCTGATGGAGTTGAAGGATTGCCTGGGCTCCTCCAGTCAGTGGTGTGAGATCTGTCCAGCAGGTAATGAACATCATGCAACCCATGTTGGTGCGCTGCTTGTATGCAGGTAGGTTTGCGATGTGATCCGACTCCCGCATGCTGACCATCCACAGCTAGATCAAGTTGCTCAGAGTCTGAGCCAGGCTCACCTTGAAAGGGCCAGCACATC
>NW_011153941.1:0-592 GCF_000146605.3 Meleagris gallopavo | reverse complement strand
ATAAATACTAATAATAAGTGAAATGGTGAGCAGTACATTCACGGAGATTAATAACGTGATCAGGTGAGCATTGAAAATCGCATAAAGAATTCAAAGGAGAGGCTGGAAACCTGCTTAAAAATCCCCAACCCTGTAAAATTAGCAGCTCCCTCTGGAATGGTATGCCACATAATATGCAGATGCCACATAGTTATTTCCATCCATGTTTTTCAATTGGCTATATATACCTATTGCTCCATAGAGCAAAGTGGTGAACTTAATTAAGGCCCAGTATGTTTTTAGCATTAAGAAAGAAGAGACAGTGGCATGCAGCCCCTTAAAAGGCAGTTTCAGTAGAGAAAGCATTTTTTCTCTTTTTTTTCTTTTACAGAAACAAGATAGCAAGGCTCAAAGTTTACAAATATCCTAGAGTATTGGCCGTCCGCCTGGACTTTTCAAGGTCACGCTTTCAGACAGTACTGGTGAAACAGATAAACTTTCCCAATGAAGCTGTCTGAGAGCGGAGAGAGAGATTTGTTCAAAAAGCTAAAAAGCAACTGTTGCCCGCATTCTCCACCAAGAATGTCAACGGTTTACGGGCTGGTTCGGCCCG
>NW_011153940.1:0-315 GCF_000146605.3 Meleagris gallopavo | reverse complement strand
AAGTCTCCGGAGCGGTTCAGCGCGAATGCTGCTTTCTGCGCGTGAGAGCGAAGAAGTGCTATTCCGATACCGACAAGTGCGAATTCAGCCTCCTGCACTACCTGCGAGTGGGGGTTTTTTCTCCGCAGTCCTGAAAGGATCTCTCCCCACTTTCTGAAACGCTCTCCCTGAGAGCACTACAGCTGTCGCTCCTCGATGTTCCAGGTGTCCTATTAGAGAGGGTTTTCCCTTCCACTCTTTTCCTCTCTGAAAGCAGATTTGTAGCAGTAGAAACCTCAGTAAATGAATTGTCGCACGAAATAAAGACAGAGACAT
>NW_011153939.1:0-689 GCF_000146605.3 Meleagris gallopavo | reverse complement strand
CAACCGCCTCTCTGCTCCTGCTGGCAACGCTGTTTCTGATGCAAGCCAGGATGCCATTGGCCTTCTTGGCCACCCGGGCACACTGTGGGCTCATGTTCAGCCGAGCATCAATCAATACCCCCCAGGGGCCATTTCCTCGACGCAGTCCTCCAGCCACACCGCCCCAAGCCTGTAGCGTCGCCTGGGGTTGTTGTGGCCGAAGTGCAGGACCCGGCATTTGGTCTTGTTGAACCTCATCCCGTTGGCTTCAGCCCAGCTCTCCAGCTTGTCCAGATCCCTCTGTATGGCCTCGCTGCCCCCAGGCAGATCCACACTTCCAGCCAATTTGGTGTCATCTGCGAATTTACTGGGGGTGCACTCGATGCCCTCATCCAGGTCATCAATAAAGATATTGAAGAGGACAGGCCCCAGCACCGACCCCTGGGGAACACCACTCATGATTGTCTACCAAATATAACATTGTTTTAAAGCTACACATTGTAGGGCTGGATTTGCTAATCTCTTATTCCCAGATCAAATCTCTTTCTGCAGGTAAGTATCTCATTTTTAATCCTTCTGTTTTGGAAATTGTTCTAAATTACAATTTTTATGTCTCAGTTAGCACTCCATAGTTCCACACTTACATCTTTAGAAGCATCTGGACTGATATGACCAGGCTTTAGCATTTCTTTACTTCATGAAAATTGTCA
>NW_011153938.1:0-338 GCF_000146605.3 Meleagris gallopavo | reverse complement strand
GTGGGTGTGACATCACATGGGGTGTATGACGTCACATTGGGGTTGTGACGTCATTATGGGGGTGTGATGTCACATGTGGTGGTTTGACGTCAAATGGCGTCTGTGACGTTATTTTGGTCGTGGTGACGTCACTTGGGGGGTTGTGACGTCACATGGGGGTGTATGACGTCACTTTTTTTGGGTATGACGTCACATGGGTGGGTGTGACGATCACATGGGGTGTGTGACATCACATGGGAGTTGTGACGTCATTATTGGGGGTGTGACATCACATGTGGTGGTGTGACGTCATATGGGGTGTGTGACGTCATTTTAGGGGTGTGTGACGTCATTTTGGG
>NW_011153937.1:0-704 GCF_000146605.3 Meleagris gallopavo | reverse complement strand
ATTCTCTACAGAAACATGTAGGAGAGGTTGACAGAACTGTGTTTGTTCACTCTTGGGATGAGAGACTAAAGAGGTGGAAGGGGGCCAGACCATATCTTCAATTGGCTAGTGGGAGGCTAGAAGAACAAGACTCATCACTTCTGGAAGATTCATAGAGAAAAAGACAAAGGACAAGAGACACTGCTTGCAAGAAGAGGAATTATGGCTGGATGTTAGAAAAAAATTCTTGTAGCAAAACTTGTCGTCAAAATCTAGAACAGGTTCTTTCATAAAGGTTGTGAGACCTCCAGCCCTGAAGATACTCACAGCTTGACTGGTTAAGCCTTCGGCAACCAGATCTAGCCTGTGCCTGATTTTGAACAGGACACTAGATTAAATGACCTCCACAGGTCCTTTAATACATCCTATATACTTCTGTGGTTCTAGTACACACCTGGAGGAGAAACCCTCACATCTGATAGCTTTTTAAACCAACAGTGCCCACGAGATGAAAGCAGGAGACCTATCTGGGGCCTTGTTCTGCAGGCAATTACATTAATCACGGCACGTACTCATCAGACTCTGTTTTTTCCATAGCTTTCTCATGGCTAACAGTACTTGGAAAGTGATCATCAAAAGCTCAACTATCTCCACTGGAAAAAAAGAGTACTCTCCTTGCTGTTTGTTTTCAGGCTTATTTTGATTATTTTTAATAAAACCTTTCA
>NW_011153936.1:0-323 GCF_000146605.3 Meleagris gallopavo | reverse complement strand
CTGTTACGGCGCCGTTTCGCAGCCGCGCTGCCGGCCGCAGATGAGATGCAGCGCTTGGAGCAGCAGGCGGCGCTGCTGAGCAATGAGGCGGCGCGGGATGGAGCCGGGAAACACAGCCTGCGATTCGTCAGGTGGGGACCGCCTTAAACGGGCAACGGACTTAAAAGGGCAACGGCCTTTAAGGGTCTGCGGCCTTAAAGGGACCACGTGGTCTTAAAGGGACAGCGGCCTTAAAGGGACCGCAGCACCCAGAAAGGGGTGGCCTTAAAGGGGCACCCGTAATCCCACCCCCCGCCCATAACCCCACAGCCCCACACCCCTCC
>NW_011153935.1:0-479 GCF_000146605.3 Meleagris gallopavo | reverse complement strand
GCATCCCATCCCTCTGGTGTGTCACCGCTCCTTACAGCTCGCTGTCATCCTCAAATCGGTCCCAGCTCTGTGGGGCACCACTCGTCACCAATCTCTATCCAGACATGGAGTCACTGACCACCACTCTCTGGACTCCATCCTTGTCAACAGTTTTACGAGCTGGTTCGGCCCGGTTCCGTGACTGGAAGGGCCGAGGGATCCGCGGATCCGCACCCCCGGAAAAAGAAAATAGGGGACCCCAAAATAATTGAAAACAGTGGCAACAATCTGAGGTGAAACAAAGTAATTTACTAAATATGGTATCAGCAGAATTTTATAAGGAGAGAGAGTGTGAAATTGATGGTGGATCGGCCTTAGCACAACGCTGAGATGAGAAGCGCAGGCAGAGAAGCGCAGGCAGAGAAGCGCAAGCGAAGCAGTGCAGGCAAAGAAGAGAGCATCAGGGTGACCTTGCCGGGAGTTCTATCTCCTCGCTGACC
>NW_011153934.1:0-719 GCF_000146605.3 Meleagris gallopavo | reverse complement strand
GGAGCTCTGCAGAGAGGGACCTGGGCGTCCTGGTGGACGATAGGTTGGTCATGAGCCATCAGTGTGCCCTCGTGGCCAAAAAGGCCAATGGCATTCTGGGGTGCATTAAAAAGAGCGTGTCCAGCAGGTCGAGGGAGGTGATCCTCCCCCTCTACTCTGCCCTGGTAAGGCCTCATCTGGAGTAATGTGTCCAGTTCTGGGCTCCCCAGTACAAAAAAGACAGGGATCTCTTGGAAAGAGTCCAGCAGAGGGCCACAAAGATGGTGAAGGGCCTGGAGCATCTCCCCTGTGAAGAAAGGCTAAGTGAACTGGGTCTGTTTAGCCTTGAGAAAGATGACTGAGAGGGGACCTGATCCAGGTTTATAAATATCTGAGGTGTGGCGGCCATAGCGGTGAGGCCAGGCTCTTTTCAGTGGTGCGTGGAGACAGGACGAGGGGAAACGGACATCAGCTGCAGCACAGGAAGTTTCGCACGAATGTGCGTAAGAACTTCTTCACGGTGAGGTGACGGAGCACTGGAACAGGCTGCCCAGGGAGGTTGTGGAGTCTCCTTCTCTGGAGATATTCAAGTCTCGCCTGGACGCCTACCTGTGCGACCTGGTGTAGGGAACCTGCTTTGGCAGGGGGTTGGTCTCGATGATCTCTAGAGGTCCCTTCCAACCCCTACAATTCTGTGATTCTGTGATTCTGTGACTGAGAGGAAGAGGAGGCAGCGGCTG
>NW_011153933.1:0-575 GCF_000146605.3 Meleagris gallopavo | reverse complement strand
ATACTCTCATAATCGAACGAGACAGGCTCCGAGCTGAACTGGAGGATGAGAGCATTGGAACTGACCAACCTGATCAACAACAGGAAGCACCACAATTGATGTCACTTGCCCCTGTAAGAGGACGGAAAATGAAACGAATCTCGACTCAGTTAGAAGAGAAGAAAGAAGAGGAGAGAGGTCCAGAGGAGTGGCTCCAAGATCCACAAGAAGCACCCCTAAGTCCAGGAGAGGGGCCCTCAGTAAGACCACGGTCACCGGCGCCAATGAGGGCAACAAGAAGTCCCGAAAGAGTAAGAGGTGAGCAAGATATCGTTACCATTGTTGATCGATCTCTGAAAATGAATGAAATTCGAAGTCTGAGAAAAGACTTTTCACGTCACCCAAATGAGCCTATTGCCACTTGGTTACTTCGATGTTGGGACAATGGGGCCAACAGTGTGTGGCTGGATAGTAGAGAAGCTCGCCAACTGGGTGGCGTTGCTAGGGACTCAGCCATTGACAGAGGTATTAGTACATGCCAGAACCAGGCCTTTACCCTCTGGAAGCGGATGTTGTTAGCTGTAAAAGAAAGATAC
>NW_011153932.1:0-600 GCF_000146605.3 Meleagris gallopavo | reverse complement strand
CCACATGGCTGGGGAATTGCCTGTGCTGTGCTGCTCTGCTGAGACTGAGTGCTTCAGATGTCAAGGAACACACAAGGTTCCGTGAGGCTTTTCTAGCCCCCAACTAGCAGAGTGCAAAAAAACCCCAACAAAACAACAAGCCACTTTCCAACCTTCAGTTTATGGTTGCAGTTCTGTTGGTTTATATCATGTCTAATACTGCCCACAACAGATATAACCAATGGTCATGTCACAAATACACAAATACTGTAACTGACATACAGACAGATCAGAGAAGACAGGAAGGTAAAACAGCTTGAGAAATGAACACAGGTTGTGGATATAAAAGGCAGAGAGAGAAAAAAAGAAAAAGACAGCTCTCCACTTTCCTCTTCAACCTAGAACACACAGGACTCCTTTCTGTAACATCTGCAGCAAACATTACAGAAAGTTTCACCTTCCACTCTTGTAATCTGGTGCCCACAGAAGTGCCTCAGTGATCTTGCATAATGCCACGGGCGAGGGAAACTGATGCAGAATGACAGAAGCTTCTAGAGGCCACAAATCTCACTGATGTTTGTCTCCGACTACTCAACATCCTGAATTATTGGTGCAGTCTGG
>NW_011153931.1:0-675 GCF_000146605.3 Meleagris gallopavo | reverse complement strand
GTCCCCACATCCCCACCCACCGCCGCCAGCTTGTCGAATCGTGCGAAGAGTTCGTTGAGCGTCATCACCAATTCCTGGGCCGTGCATTGGGACGCCAGACTGGTGAAGCCCTCGATGTCAGCAAAGAGGATGCTGCAGGGGGAGGAAGGCCATGGGGTGGGGACACGGGGTGACATCACCATGGGACCCCCCCCGGACCCCTCCCCCATCCCGCAGTACCTGACGTTGTCGTGCTTCTGGATGTAGATCTTGTGGAACATCATGTCCTCCTTCTTGGTGTTGATGTCCTCCTTCATCTCCATGGCCACGTGTTGGGGCAGCACCGACAGCAGCAGCCGCTCCTGCGCCCCACAGCCCATCGCCCACCGTCCCTCCATCATCACCTCCCCTTGGGGGTCCCCACCGTCCCCAGGTCCCCATTGTCCCCACCAGGTCCCCATGGTCCCCTCACATCCCCACCATCTCCGCCATCCCCATGGGCCCTGGCTTCCCAAGCGTCCCCACAACCACCCCATCACCCACGGTCCTTCCATCACCACCACCCCTCAGGGGTCCCCACCGTCCCCAGGTCCCCATTGTCCCCTCACATCCCCACCACCCCCATGGCCTCTGGGTCTCCAACCGTCCCCACAACCACCCCATCACCCACGGTCCTTCCATCACCACCACCCCTTG
>NW_011153930.1:0-532 GCF_000146605.3 Meleagris gallopavo | reverse complement strand
CAACCCCCGCCACATGCAGGGCCACCAACCTCCACATTCAATACTAGACCAGGCTGCCCAGGGCCCCATCCAATCTGGCCTTGAACACCTCCAGGGACGGGGCATCCACAACCTCTCCTGGGCAGCCTGTTCCAGAACCTCACCACTCTCTCTGTAAGGAACTTCCCCCTGACATCCAACCTAAATCTCCCCTCCCTCAACTTAAAACCATTTCCTCTTGTCCTGCAGTTATCAATGCTTTCAAAGAGTTGATTCTCCTCCTGTTTGTAGGCTCCATTTAGGTATTGAAAGGCTGCAGTGAGGTCACCCTCAGCCTTCTTTTCCCCAGGCTAAACAAGCCCAGCTCCCTCAGCCTGTCTTCATAGGGGAGGTGCTCCAGTCCCCTGATCATCTTTGTGGCCCTCGTCTGGACCTTCTCCTCTGTCTTCTTGTACTGGGGGCTCCAGACCTGGACACAGTACTCGAGATGGGGCCTCACAAGAGCAGAGTCAAGGGGGGCAATCACCTCCCTGTCCCTGTTGGCCACCCCTCT
>NW_011153929.1:0-622 GCF_000146605.3 Meleagris gallopavo | reverse complement strand
CGCCTTGGGCCGCGGGACGCAAGAACTCTTCCCCTCCACAGAAAGCAGGGTATTCACCCCCAAAATGCCTGGCAGGTACCAGTGGGCCTCCCGCATGCATGCTATGCCTGCACCACGTAGGTGGGGCTGATCGCAAGCTCTGCAAGCCTCTGCATTCCAGGAGGCTGCTTCTGCCCTGACTTCTGGGCCGCGTTTCTGGAGGGCAGACGGAGGGAGAGCACCGGGCAGCTCCTTCCCAAAGCTCTCCCACTTCTGAGCAGTGGCAGAGGGCACGGCAGGACCCGAAGCACCGTCCGCGGACGGGGCAACCTTCAGCTCTTCCTCCAGCCTTAACACTTCAGCCCTTCCCTTCTCTTCCACGTGCAGGGAGTCCGAATTCCCACCTTCGGTTCCTTCAGCATTGCCTCCGAGCGGATCGAGGCTGAGGACGGGACCATGATTTTCCAGTGGCCTGCGTTTCACCTGGCCAGGAACCTTGCGGGCATCCGTAACCTCACGGCTAACAAGGATTACCTGCCAGGTAGGAGGAGGCTGAAACCCTTTCTTGCTGCACAGACGGCACAAACGGAGCCATCGCCTCCATTCCCAAAAGCAAACCTCGCCCTCCCTCCATGGAGCCCGT
>NW_011153928.1:0-702 GCF_000146605.3 Meleagris gallopavo | reverse complement strand
ACGTGTGATGCCCCAAAGAAGAGGTAGGCTCCCCAAACAGGCTTGTGCTGAGTGCTGTCCATGACTTGGGGTTTCTCAATTCACTAGATTCTTTTTTGCGCGACGTTGTTCAGTGCTGTATGTGAAGCTTTCTTCTTTCTTTCTAGGATTGGCGCCTCCACCATCACATTCTGTAGGCGTTTTGGGCTGCCCGAGTTCCCGAGTTGAACGTGTCCTGTTCCTCGGTAAGGTGTGGACGTTATTAGACACGAAGATCTCTTCAGTCCTTCAAGATGTGCCCAGTCCTCAGCAGATCTGTTGGCCTTGTGGCCCCCCCTGAGTTGCTGCGTTGGCTGTGCCCTGATCCCTGGAGCGGGGTAAGTGACACGCTGTCCCTACTGGAGAGTGGTCTCTGCGTTTGTTGTCCTGTGCCCAAACGCTTGCAGCGTGGAAGTGTGGCCCTTGTGAGTGGTGTCAGTACTTCAGGCAATGTCTTTGTGGACACAGCAGGAAACCGCAGCCGGAGGTGGATGCCAATATCCAACGCTTGGTCTCTGTGCCGAGGTACGTTGATCCCTGCCGTGTCCTGTTGAACACGCTCGCTGAGGTGCTCTGGGCTTGGTGTCGGATGTCCCTCGTGCTCACGTTGCTTTCACCGGGTGTTCTTCCTTTCCCCATCTTCAGGTCTCCCCAGTGCTGATGGAATGTCAGAGCCATGTCCCA
>NW_011153927.1:0-618 GCF_000146605.3 Meleagris gallopavo | reverse complement strand
TGAGGGAACACCCACCACCAAAACATGCTAGGGGATGAAAGGACTGAGCGTAGTCCTGCTCCATAAGGCCTGGGAGTACTGGTGGGTGGGAGCTGGACACAAGCCAGCAATGGGCCCTTCCAGCCCAGAAAGCCAACCGTATCCTGGGCTGCCCCCTGTCATGGTTTCATGATTTTTCATTATCAGTATTCCACATCATAACATCATGCAATGCACTGGGGGTTTGACTGCTGATGCTCAAGTTCCGGGTGCCTGTTCCCAGAGGAGAAGAGCAGCTACGTTTTCCCCAGGGGCTTTGCGGTCAGCGAGGAGATAGAACTCCCGGCAAGGTCACCTGATGCTCTCTTCTTTGCCTGCACTGCTTCGCCTGCGCTTCTCTGCCTGCGCTTCTCTGCCTGCGCTTCTCTGCCTGCGCTTCTCTGCCTGTGCTTCTCATCTCAGCGTTGTGGTAAGGCCGATCCACCATCAATTTCACATTCTCTCTCCTTATAAATTCAGTTGATACCATATTTAGTAAATTACTTTGTTTTACCTCAGATTGTTGCCACTTGTTTTCAATTAGTTTCGGGTCCCTTATTTTCTTTTTCCAGGGGCGCGGATCCGCGGATCCCTCCGCCC
>NW_011153926.1:0-344 GCF_000146605.3 Meleagris gallopavo | reverse complement strand
GGAGGAGTGTTACTGGACCTTATTCTCACCAACAGGGATGGACTTGTTAAGGAAGTAAAGGTTGGGAGCAGTTTGGGTTGTAGTGATCATGAGATGGTGGAGTTCAGGATCCTGAGTGGAAGAAGCAAAGCAATAAGTAGGATTGCTACCCTGGACTTTAGGAGAGCCAACTTCGATCTCTTCCGGGACCTACTTGGAGCTATCCCATGGGCTCGGGTGTTAGAAGGTAAGGGGGCCTCTGAGAGCTGGTCAGCATTTAAACAGCTCTTCTTCCAAGCTCAGGATTGGTGCGTCCCTGTGAACAAGAAATCGGGAAAAGGTGGCAGGAGACCTTTGTGGATGAG
>NW_011153925.1:0-414 GCF_000146605.3 Meleagris gallopavo | reverse complement strand
GCAGAGCTACAATTCCAAAGCGATTATAAGGTTTTATTTAACAATGCTGTGTGGGATGATTCAGCTGCTTCAAGATCAAACAAGCTGCAAGTGATTGATTAATCAGTGCATCTCAGCAACCTCAAAACCTGATCGGTGGAAAAAATAAACAGAACGTGCCATCTCAAATAGCATATAATCAACCTACAGAATTTAATCCAGCAGGCAGGCCTGTGGCCAAATTCTGTGCTGGCAGCACAGTCTTTTAT
This sequence comes from Meleagris gallopavo, assembly GCF_000146605.3. NCBI lineage: Eukaryota > Metazoa > Chordata > Aves > Galliformes > Phasianidae > Meleagris > Meleagris gallopavo. Next base: position 166 of record NW_011153925.1, on the reverse strand, counting down.
GACCACTAGGAACATTCCCAGTTACAGAGCTGCCACAACTTGGGCACAAAATATACAGACCCACCTGGGAGAACAGAAAATAAAGAAGCAACTTACCCTCCCCTTATCCAGCTCCGCTCTCACATTTACAAGTGAAACTACAAGTTCAAATGCCATGAAAAAATGA
>NW_011153924.1:0-428 GCF_000146605.3 Meleagris gallopavo | reverse complement strand
AAAGCAAAAGGAAAAACTAAGAGACATGCAGAAGAGACTGATGATGAGGACATCCTTATTACTACTCGTCGGCCCCTGCAGATGACTGAAATCCAAGGTTCAAGAAAGGAGTTCACACGGGGCCCGAATGAAACTATTGTTTCCGGGTTGGTTCGTGGTTGGGACCGCGGGGCCAATAGCTTGTTTCTAGATGGTAATGAAGCTCGCCAACTAGGAGCCATTGCCAGAGACCCAGCTATTGACCGAGGAATTGGTCGATGTTTGGATGAGTCTGCCTCCCTTTGGGAACGAGTGCTAATAGCCGTGAAAGAAAGGTATCGCTTCAAAGATGGCTTGAAGCCTGTGATAGAAAAGATGGGATACAGTTGAAAAGGGTATCCAGTACTTGAGGGAAATGGCTGTGGTGGAAATGCTGTTCGACCCTAACT
>NW_011153923.1:0-370 GCF_000146605.3 Meleagris gallopavo | reverse complement strand
TTGTTGGTATGTTGGTATCCTCTGGCTCTAGCTCCCGTGCCCTCCTCCAGTGGAAATATTTGGGATCCAGAATGACTTTGATTATGGGAAAGTCCTACCACTGGAAAATGTACTTCCTATTTACTGTCTCTTATTTACTCTTATTTATTGCTTTGTTTCTTGAATTATTAAATTTTCTGTGCTTACTCTGCTGTACCTCTGCCTGCAGTTATTCGTGCAGAGGGACACAGAGGGTGTTTAACACAGCCCACCTGCACTGCCCATGCCTGCCCCGTGAATTGCTGTGGGGACTGACCCCAGGCAGGGCAGAGATGGATGGAGGGGGAATCGCCCGAAGTCGCTGTGGCCAGAGGAGACTCTGGAAGCAGCA
>NW_011153922.1:0-424 GCF_000146605.3 Meleagris gallopavo | reverse complement strand
GGGGTGGATGTGAGGAGGGGGCCCCGAAAATGTGTGGAAATAGGGAGGGGTTCCTAAAAGGATGGGGAAATAAGAGGAGGGGTCTCCAAACCAATGGGTGGTTATGGGGAGGGGTCCCCACAGAGCTGGGATCCCCCAGAAGGAGGCGTTATAGGGGAGGGGTCTTCGTACCACGGGTAGAGACCTCTCCGGTAAAGCATCACTGCGAGGGGGGTTCCCAGGAGCTGCCCCCTCCCCAAGGGAAAATCCCACAGGATGAGGGACCCCAGGAGCAGCTCAGAGGGGGGTGGGTTCCCCCAAAGCCCCCATTTGCAGCTGTGGGGTGGGGGAAGCACTGGGAGGGGGCTCTGAGGGGACCCCCCATCCTTCCCCCCAGGTCTCGGAGGACTCTGACTGCGACAGCGCAGAACTGGACCACTCGGGG
>NW_011153921.1:0-435 GCF_000146605.3 Meleagris gallopavo | reverse complement strand
CAGCATAGTTTTTAACAACCCATTGTATCGGTCAATCTTACCTGAGGCTGGTGCATGGTAGGGAATATGGTAAATCCACTCAATACCATGACCTTTAGCCCAGGTATCTGCAAGAGAATTTTTAAAATGAGTCCCATTATCTGACTCAATTCTTTCTGGGGGTACCATGTCGCCACAGGACTTGTGTCTCAAGACCTAATATGGTATTTCGGGCAGTAGCGTGGGGTACTGCATAGGTTTCAAGCCACCCAGTTGTTGCCTCCACCATGGTGAGCACATAACGCTTACCATTACGAGATCGTGGCAAGGTGATATAATCAACCTGCCATGCCTCCCCATATTTGTACTTTTGCCATCACCCTTCCTCCCAGAGAGGTTTCATTCTCTTGGCTTGTTTAATTGTGGCACATGTGTCACAGTCATGAATGATTTGCG
>NW_011153920.1:0-461 GCF_000146605.3 Meleagris gallopavo | reverse complement strand
CAATGATTCTAATTATTCCTTAGTATTCAATAATGTCATCAAATATGAGCAAAATTAAGGTCAGAGAATAAGTCTACTCATAAATTAACAACTGCCAAAAATTCCTTTTTTTTCACTCGGGCTAAATAAATTTTCACATCAAGGGGACATTATTTAATTAAAACATTAATAATGGGCTATTGCTTTTTTTAACTATTCTTTGGGAAAAGAATATTGTATCTGAGCTGTAACAAATGAGAACTGAGATAATAATAGTATTATCACAACATATTATCAAGCAAATAAATGTGAATAGAGCAACAAACTTCAGAAGTTTGTAACAGGATTGAAAAAAAATTAAATATTCAGAATTTTTTTGTGATTTTTTTTGTATTTATTCCTAACTAGACTGAAGAAATCTAAAAGAGGTCATTTTGCAGGTGTCAGAATGACAAAACAACTCCCATTGAAAATTAAACACT
>NW_011153919.1:0-519 GCF_000146605.3 Meleagris gallopavo | reverse complement strand
CCCCGCTGCAGCACGGACCCCCCCGCGACGCCCGGTCCCGGCATGCCCTCGGTGCGCGGCTGCCTTTCCAGGCACGTCCCGGCATCCCCTCGGGACGGCGCAGAAAATTAACAGCAGTTCAGATCTGAGGAACTTTATGACACGTGTATGATAGGACTGAACCAGGGCGTAATTGAATGACGGATGAGCTTCCAAGAGCCACATTTCCAGGGAGTAATGAAAAATAGAAGTGCTATTGACTAAAGGAGCTTTCGGCGGCCGCGCGGCGCGGCGCGGGGATGAGCCGGCTGCCGGCAGGGGGAATGCATCAATACGGCAAGTAATAGCTCAGTTATTATAACTCTGGAAATGTCATTCAGGCCTAACCAGAGAACACTAGCTATTAACTAGCCTTAAACAGCGCGCGCGGGGCGGGCAGCCCGGCCTGGGAGCGCCCGGTAATTATTTTGCTTTCCTCCGTGGCTCCGTTGCAGTTTCCTCCTCACTCCGCTGTGGGTCGGGCAGCAACCCTATGTGTGT
>NW_011153918.1:0-347 GCF_000146605.3 Meleagris gallopavo | reverse complement strand
CTATGGGGTCAGTGGGGCTCTATGGGCTCAGCTATGGGGCAGCTATGGGGCTCCATGCGGGCTCAGCTATGGGGCAGCTATGGGGCTCCATGGGGGCTCCGCTATGGGGCGCCTCGGCCCCACGGTGACCCCAATGTTCCCCCCCCGTCCCCCCATAGCTCTGCTCTGCCCTATGGGAACCTTCAACATCCACCCCGCCCCACAACGGGTCCTGGAGGTCAGCGAGACCCCCGGCTTCGGTTATGGGGTGCTGACGCTGCCGGGGGGGCGGTAAGGGATCGCCGGCCCTATACGTGACCCCAAATCCCGTCGGTTGTAGGGCGGCCCCATATTCGGGCGGGTTTTTT
>NW_011153917.1:0-555 GCF_000146605.3 Meleagris gallopavo | reverse complement strand
TGTCCTTGCCCCAGATCGGCCGGGCATGGATAGTCCATTCTTGGGTGGCCCACTGTGCAATCCACAAAGTGAGCCCTCGGTACACAGCCCAACTATCTGTACAGATATTCAGGATACCATCACCGGGTTCCTTGGTTATAACCATCCACACGGCTCGCAGTTCTGCCCATTCGCTGCTCTGACCATCCCCCTCATCAAACCAGATTGTCTCAGTGGAAGGATGGTATGCTATTGCTCTCCACTTGCTCGGATTGCCCTTGCTGGATCCATCTGTGTACCAGGCATCTTCAGGAACAGGATATTTTCCCTCCTGAACGGGACTCTTCTCCGGCGGAGCGACCAGTATTCCTTTCGGTGCATCACCGTGATATGTCACTGGGCCTAGGATCTTCTGGAGTTCTTCTTTCAAAGGAGATGAAGACAGACTGCTCCTTTGGCTGAGATAGGCGACCCATCGTGCCACTGTTTGTGCTTGGGCCACCCCTATCTTAGGAAGGTGGGTCAGATCTTTTACCCATCCCTGAATCGGCAGAGTGGTCTTGACTATAACTTCAG
>NW_011153916.1:0-430 GCF_000146605.3 Meleagris gallopavo | reverse complement strand
AATTGTAATGAATATGTGTACCATGTTCTGCTTGTAAATGCCTAGTTGCTGTTGTTACATTGTGCATATGCTTCTAAGAGTCATGTCTTGTGGAAATAATGCTGCAATAAAATACTCGCGTCATTTTACTGTGTTGTGTCTTGCATTGTCACCGGCAGGACTGGGAACAGAAGAAGGTAGGTGTCGAAGGTAAGTGGACAGCGGTAGACTCAGAGGGACTCAGTGAAGTTGGTCAGGTAGCAGGCAGTAGTAGGGCTAGGGTATTAGACGCAGGGCTGGGAGTTAGGGTAGGGTTAGGGTTAGGGTAAGGGTTAGGGTTAGGGTAGGGTTAGGGTAAGGGTAAGGGTTAGGGTTAGGGTTAGGGTTAGGGTTAGGGTAGGGTTAGGGTTAGGGTTAGGGTTAGGGTAGGGTTAGGGTTAGGGTTAGGGTT
>NW_011153915.1:0-434 GCF_000146605.3 Meleagris gallopavo | reverse complement strand
AAGAAAGTGGAGTTTTTCCCCCCAAATACGCCATTTTCACCCAGAAATTGCAATATTCTACCCAGAAATATCACATTTTCACCCAGAAATACCAGCTTTCTCCCTGAAATATTACATTTTGGAACAGAAATACCAGTTTTCTCACCCAAAACACGTTTCCTACCAGAAATATCAGGATTCACCCCCAAGAATGTGACATTTTCTGCCAGGAATTGCAGTTTTCTCCCAGAAATATCACATTTTCTCACAGAAATACCGGTTTTCCCTCCGAAAATAGGACATCTTCTCTCAGAAACGGCAGTTTCCCCCCCAAAATACGCCATTTTCACCCAGAAAATTGCAGTATTCTCCCCAGAAATAGCACGTTTTCTTCCAGAAATAGCAGATTTCTCCATGAAATATGACATTTTGGAACAGAAATACCAGTTCTCTCA
>NW_011153913.1:0-410 GCF_000146605.3 Meleagris gallopavo | reverse complement strand
CTGAGGGAGCTGGGCTTGTTCAGCCTGGAGAAAAGAAGGCTGTGGAGTGACCTCATTGCAGTCTTTCAATACAGACAGGAGGGAATCAACTCTTTTAAAGTGTAGATAACAGCAGGACAAGGGGAAATGGTTTTAAGTTGAGGGAGGGAAGATTTATGTTGGATGTCAGTGGGAAATTCTTTACAGAGAGAGTGGTGAGGTGCTGGAACAGGCTGCCCAGAGAGGCTGCGGATGCCTCGTCCCTAGAGGTTTTCAAGGCCAGTTTGGATGGGGCCTTGGGCAGCCCCATCCCATGGGGAGGTTGGTGGCCCTGCCTGTGCGGGGGTTGGAGATTCATGATCCTTGAGGGTCCCCTTTCCCAATCCTGGCCATTCTGTGATCCTGTGATTCTATATGGGCAGGAGAGAAGT
>NW_011153912.1:0-485 GCF_000146605.3 Meleagris gallopavo | reverse complement strand
GACTGCAACGTGTTGCAGACGCTTCCAGTAGCTTCTCGAGTGGCTCTAAGGGAAGCCTGCGAAGACACTTTGTCAGAGGCTTCCATTCCGGGGAAGGGTTTCCCACTTCCTAACAATCTTTGTCTGATGCTGAGGGAGGGCCTCCTTAACGCACTGGCAGGTGGATCCAGCGCCTTCACCCCCTCCAACTCTTCTTTCTTAAGTGCCTCTTGAAGACTCTGCTCTTCCCCGTGCTGTTCAGACACAGCTCTGAACTCACGATCTCTGTGGAATTGTGGCTTCCTTCTTGAGGCAGTTTCAGTAAGGATATCTGCAGGGAGCTTGGCACCCTTGCTGCTTGCCTCAAGTTTAGGCAACTTGACAGGTGACTTCACTGCACGCCCCATGCTCTTTGAATCTGCCAGAAGGTCTTCCTGAACAAAAGCCACTTTCAGCCTTCTATTCTGACCAGACTGACGAGTGTTGCTCGGAGGAGGGCCAGCTGG
>NW_011153911.1:0-402 GCF_000146605.3 Meleagris gallopavo | reverse complement strand
TAGGTTTCAAGCCACCCAGTTGTTGCCTCCACCATGGTGAGCACATAACGCTTACCATTACGAGATCGTGGCAAGGTGATAGAATCAACCTGCCATGCCTCCCCATATTTGTACTTTTGCCATCGCCCTTCCTCCCAGAGAGGTTTCATTCTCTTGGCTTGTTTAATTGTGGCACACGTGTCACAGTCGTGAATGATTTGCGCAATAGCATCCATAGTTAAATCCACCCCTCGGTCTCTAGCCCACTTATATGTCGCATCTCTCCCTTGATGGCCTGAGGTCTCATGGGCCCATCGGGCTAGAAATAATTCACCCTTGTTCTGCCATTCCAGATCTATTTGGGCCACCTCAATTCTGGCAGCTCTGTCTACCTGATGGTTATTTTGCTGCTCTTCAGTAGCC
>NW_011153910.1:0-393 GCF_000146605.3 Meleagris gallopavo | reverse complement strand
CTAATCACCTCCCTGCCAAATGTCCTCGGGCTGTTCTCAAACCTTATCCTTATAGCCTACATCCCCCTCACTATCCCAGACCCAGTGTCTGCCATCCCTTATTTTCTAACAAGCTTTCTTGCCTTGCCTTTCTCTTTTGAACAGACAGTAGCCATCCATCACAGCACTCCAGCTGTGCAAGCCATTCCACCACGTTTCTGTGATGGCGACTATATCGTAGTTTTCCAGCCTCACAATGGCCTCCAGCTATTCCTGTTTGTGACCCATGCTGCGTGCATTAGCGTAAAAGCACCTGAGCTGGGCCACCTTTTGAGTGGGAGAAGCCCTAATAGTCTCTTGACCCTACACAGGTGTTTGGCCTAGCCACCAACTTCATGCATCGCCGAGCAGGGA
>NW_011153909.1:0-443 GCF_000146605.3 Meleagris gallopavo | reverse complement strand
TATTATATTTTGAGGAAGTCTGCCCCAAAACCAGTAAATACTGAGTGGAAGGGAATGTGGAGAGGCCTGGGTGAGACTTTAGAGAGATGGAAATCTTCGGTGTCATGGAACTTTACTCCAGAACACCTGAAAGACCCTGAAAATTTAAACAGATATTTGAGACAGGAATGTCGTGGCTCAGGAAGATCTGAGGAGGCCCAAATTGTTTGGGGCCTGGCTAATGCTTACCGGGCCTTATTCAATACTATCCTGGAGAGGGAGAGAGTTTGTGAAATTGAAAAGGAGAGTCTCAGGGAAACAGTGCAAAATGAGCGAGAGAGTCTCCTGGTCGAGAGAAACAGCCTCCAATATGAGAGAGATGCCCTCCGAATTGAGAGAGACTCCCTGCAATCCAAACTCAACAGTCTTCAATCTCAACAAGACACCCTCCAATCTGAGCTAGA
>NW_011153908.1:0-360 GCF_000146605.3 Meleagris gallopavo | reverse complement strand
AAACGTTCCTCCACTCAACTTATAGCACTACTAAAACCCATATCTTCATCTCAGCTCATCACCCTGCTGCAGTACCTGCAGTACCTACAAGCATTTCACTGGCAAAAATGAATTCAAACCCATCACAAGGGATTTGGCACAGTTACGTGCTCCTGGCTACAACGAGAGCTGGCAGCAGTCACCTGTGAGGCTCTGCAGCTGTTCTCTTTATGTACAGGCACAACCAGGTTCATACACCTCCCAGTGCAATTCTCACTCTGACTGGAAAGAAAAAGGAGGCTTGAAAAGCAGTCTGTGCAAAATAAACAAACAAAGCAAGAATTAGAAGCCAACAGCAGCGGTGCAGTGGTACCTGAAAGA
>NW_011153907.1:0-510 GCF_000146605.3 Meleagris gallopavo | reverse complement strand
ATACATTTGGTTGCCCTTGTACAGTGAGTTGCACTGTTTCTTGTGCATGCGCACAAATGATTACAAGATACCGAGAATTCAGAACTGCTGCCTCCAGTGCTGGAGGTTCTGTGCCTGACAGAGTCTTAAACATCCTGCTTTTCTTCTTACCGTAAGACACAATGGTAGAACTGAACTGGTGGGATTAGTACCTCCAGTCTATTCACGTATATTGAAGGAAAAAATTGCTGGAACAGAGATGCCATTTGGTTTATCCTTAGGGTTTATGCCAAGGCTGCGTGCTCTGAAATGCTGGTACAGTTTGAGTGTCGGAAGTGGCCATGACCTTTCTGCTGCTATCAGTTCATTCCGGGGGAATAACTGCAGCTGACTGCAGCGTTGGTTTTGTTGTTCCATCCCCACAAAAGGTATTCTGAGAATCTGTTTTTTTCTGTTCCTATTATTAGTATTACTGCATTACTAGGATGATGGCTCATTGATGATGTACGTAGATTGCTCTGAAAGGATGCC
>NW_011153906.1:0-405 GCF_000146605.3 Meleagris gallopavo | reverse complement strand
TTAATGAAGGGGGGGGGGTCCCTAACGAGCGCGGCCTACTCCTGCCTGCCTCCCTCCCTCCCCGTTTTCGTTGTATTTCTGTCGTCTTTTTTAACCTTTTTTTCACCAAATCGCCCCAAATTTCAGCTTCCACCACCTCCGTCCGACCCCCAAGTCCTCCAACCGCGGCTTTTTGGGGCGATTTTCCCCTTTTTTGGTACTATTTTTTCAAGGGGAAAAGGGGGGGGGGTCCTGGTGCCATTTGGGCTCAGGCAAACACTTACTATCCAATTAATTTTCTCGTCCACAGCGCTTCGAAAACCACAAAAAGCACCCCAAAAAATTGGGATTTTGGGGCATTTAAGGTCGTTTCTGGGGAAAAAAGGTTTTTTGGAGCGAAGCCATCGCTTAAAAATGGTCGTTTTT
>NW_011153905.1:0-526 GCF_000146605.3 Meleagris gallopavo | reverse complement strand
GGGGAGCCAGAATGCTTCCTTCTGTCCTGCTTTGGGCCCAGCAGGCTGGCAAGTGAGGGGTGTGCGTCATGAATGGCTAGTGGAAGGCTGTGCCTGTCTTGAAGAGCCTGGAGCATGAAGGGGGAATGGCTAGAGATGTATCCGAGTGCTGTGGAGTGACTGAGCTCCAGTGGCAGTGGGAAAGAGGCTTGTGTGCAGCCCATGCTGCAGAGGTGGGTCACAAACGGTACTGTTTCTGAGAACTGCAGCTTCATGGAGGGAGCCTGAGTGCAAGGCGTCTCAGGAGGTCCATTAGTAGTCCAAGAAAGACTTACAGGCATGGCCAGTCCAAAGTGAGGGCACACTGCTCAGTGTGTGGCCTTGTTGAACTGCGGTTTGATAATGCAGGCATGCAGATTCCTAAACTTCTTTGCATACTTGCTTTGTGCTTTCTTTGTGAAATTCTTGTGGTCCTCAAGCAGCCCACTAAGTCTTTGTTTCGCACTGTAATGCCGAGGGAGGAGATGACGGTGGAGCAGATGGATGT
>NW_011153904.1:0-433 GCF_000146605.3 Meleagris gallopavo | reverse complement strand
CGCTACTGACCCCATAACCCCATAGCCCCATTTCACCTACTGACCCCATAACCCCATAATCCCATAACCCCCTCTACTGACCCCATAACCTACCAACCCCCACTACTGACCCCAAAACCCCACAACCCCATTTCACCTACTGACCCCATAACCCCACAACCCCCACTACTGACCCCATAACACCATGACCACCCCATAAACCCGTTACCCCATAACCCCATAATCCCATATCCACCCCATAACTCCGTATCACCAGATATCACCCTGTATCACCCCATAACCCATAACCCCATAACCCCGCAATCACCCCATAACCCATAACCCCATGACCCCATGACCCCATATCCCCCCATAACCCCACAAGCCCTCCGTGACCCCGTGACCCCATATCCCCCCATAATCCATAACCCCATGACCCCATAACCCCACAACC
>NW_011153903.1:0-335 GCF_000146605.3 Meleagris gallopavo | reverse complement strand
TACCAGACTCCCCTGGGACATCTCCAGATCATCCCAGTGGCTCCTCAGAGCTCCTGGAGCCATCCTGGGAGCTTCCAGATCCTTCAAGGGACCCCGCGGCCAACCTGGGGGACCCCCTCGAATGCCCCAAACCCTTCTAGGACATCTCCAGGTTTTTTCTTGCAGGACTCCAGGGATGGAAAGGGGAGTTGTGGGAGGAAAAAATAGGTTAGTGAGGCTTCCATGCTGTGGAAAGGGAGTCTGGGGGAGACCTCAGGGGGACACGGGGCAGGGGGAAGAGGGGAATGGGGTCTCAATGTTGTTGAAAGAGATTTCTGGGAGGAACTTAATGGGTT
>NW_011153902.1:0-599 GCF_000146605.3 Meleagris gallopavo | reverse complement strand
CATCTTCGTGGCCCTTCTCTGGACCTGCTCCAAAAGCTCCACATCATTCCCGTGCTGGAGCCCCAGGCCTGGACGCAGTGCTGCACATGGGGCCGCACCAGAGCCGAGTAGAGGGGGGACAATCACCTCCCTCTCCCTGCTGGTCGCTCCTCTTTGAATGCAGCCCAGGATACAGTTGGCCTTCTGGGCTGCAAGTGCACACTACTGGCTTATGTCCAGCTCTTTGTCCACCAGGATCCCCCGAGTCCTCCGCAGGGCTGCTCCCAAGGGCTTCTACGCCCAGTTTGTACAAGCATCTGGGTTTCCCCTTCATCACGGACATCAACAGTGGGGTTGAGTGCACCCTAAGGACACCAAGCTGTGGGCTGCAGTGACACAGCAGAGGGACGGGATGCCATCCACAGAGACCTCAACAGGCTGAGCAGTGGCTACAAATCCAAGTGCAGGGTCAGTAGCTGGGATGAGGGAACACCCACCACCAAAACATGCTAAGGGGATGAAAGGACTGAGCGTAGTCCTGCTCCATAAGGCCTAGGGTGTACTTGGTGGGGTGGGAGCTGGGACACAAGCCAGCAGTGGGCCCTTCCAGCCCAGAAAGC
>NW_011153901.1:0-319 GCF_000146605.3 Meleagris gallopavo | reverse complement strand
ATGGGGTTATGGGGTCGGTTCTGGGGTTATGGGGTCAGGTGTGGGGTTATGGGGTCGGGTAGGGGTTATGGGGTCGCGTATGGGGTTATGGGGTCGGTTCTGGGGTCAGGTGTGGACTTATGGGGTTCTGGGGTCAATTATGGGGTTATGGGGTCAGAAGTGGGGTTCTGGGGTCTGTTATGTGGTTATGGGATCAGTTATGGGGTCATGGGGGTTATGGGGTCTGTTATAGGGTTATGGGGTCGGTTATGGGGTTGTGGGGTTGGTTCTGGGTTGAGGTGTGGGGTTATGGGGTTATGGGGTCAGTTATGGGGTTATG
>NW_011153900.1:0-423 GCF_000146605.3 Meleagris gallopavo | reverse complement strand
GACAAACAGCATTGCTCCCAATACGCCCTCACGCCTCCTTCTGCAGGTAGGCTCTTACTGCGGAGCATGACGTTAAGTGGTACGGAATATGCCCTTGCTTCAGCTTGGGCTGTGTTCCCCAGCAGCCTCCCCCACCTTCTTGTGCAAGCCCAGCCTCCTGGCATGAAGGAGAGCATAAGAAGCAGAAAGGTCCTCGGGTTTTCTGTGGAAGCAGTGCTCTGCTCCAGCACTTACGGGGCTGTGTGATCAGCAGTGTTTACGCCCCAGTTCCCAAAGCTGCATGACAGGTGCCTGCCAGGAGGAAAAGACCTCTGCCCTCGCCAGAGCCAGGACAATTCCCAAGCGTAGTGCAGTAGCACAAACGCAGAGTAGTACCACTGCACTTAGAGTGTCTACACTGCATCCGCTAGTACCGCCACGTAA
>NW_011153899.1:0-337 GCF_000146605.3 Meleagris gallopavo | reverse complement strand
ATTTTGGGAGAAAGCTACTATTTCTCGGAGAAAACGTCCTATTTCTGGTTGAAAAACGGTATTGATGGGAGAAAACGTCCTATTTGAGGTTGAAAAATGGTATTTGTGGGAGGAAACTGCAGTTCCTGGCAGAAAACTGCCTATTTTTGGGAGAAAGCGGCTATTTGCGGTATAAAATGTCGTATATTTGCGATAAAACTGGCATTTCTTGGAGAAAAATATCATATTTTTGGGGAAAAATCTACTATTTCTTGGAAAAGGTGTCATATTTAAGGGAAGAAATCTGGTATTTCTGGAGAAAATGTCATGTTTGGGGATAAAATAGGTATTTCTGGTG
>NW_011153898.1:0-456 GCF_000146605.3 Meleagris gallopavo | reverse complement strand
TCTCGTTGGTGCCACGTTTTGGGGTCGTTTTGGGAGGATTTGGGGTCATTTTGGGGGGATTTGGGGTCTCATTTTGGGGTGGCATTTGGGGTCTCGTTGGTGCCACGTTTTGGGGTCGTTCTGGGGGGATTTGGGGTGATTTTGGGGGTGTCCCCACAGCCGGCCCCGTCATCATGTCGCTGGAAGAGAAGATGGAGGCGGATGCACGCTCCATTTACGTCGGCAATGTCAGTGCTTGGGGGGCTTTGGGGTCTGGGGTCTCTTTTGGGGCCTGGGGTCTCTTTTGGGGTCTGGGGGGGTCTCTTTTGGGGTCTTTTTTGGGGTCTGGGGTCTCATTTGGGGTCTCTTTTGGGGCCTGGGGTCTCTTTTGGAGTCTCTTTTAGGGCCTGGGGTCTCTTTTGGGGTCTGGGGTCTCATTTGGGGTCTGGCGGGTCTCTGCTTGGGGCCTGGGGTCTC
>NW_011153897.1:0-776 GCF_000146605.3 Meleagris gallopavo | reverse complement strand
TCCCTTCCACTCTTTTCCTCTCTGAATGCGGATGTGTAGCAGTGGAAACCTGACTAGCATGAATTGTGGCTCGAAATAAAGGCAGAGACATAGTATTCAGAGGTAGGCGTAGTGCATTCTGCATGTAGCCAAGGCGAAGTGCAAACCGCTCCTTTCCGATGCGCGCACAGGAGCCCGCTCACTCGTCGGAGAAAAGCAGCCGGCTGAAGTGGCCCGTTCTCGGCAAGCGAGAAACACGAGACGGCTGCTGACGGCTGAAAGCGGAGTTCGGGGAGAAACGCGATTACTCGGCCAGCGACGGCAAAGTCTCCGGAGCGGTTCAGCGCGAATGCCGCTTTCTGCGCGTGAGAGCGAAGGAGTGCGATTCCGATGCCGACAAGTGCGAATTCAGCCTCCCTGCACTACCTGCGAGTGGGGGTTTTTTCTCAGAAGTCCTGAAAGGGTCTCTCCCAACTTTCTGAAACGCGCTCCCTGAGAGCACTACAGCTGTTGCTCCTCGAACTTGAAAATGCCTTATTAGAGAGAGTTTTCCCTTCCACTCTTTTCCTGTCTGAATGCAGAGGTGCAGCCGTGGAAAGCCTCACTGGGACGAATTGTGGCTCGAAATAAAGGCAGAGACACAGTTTTAGAGCTAGGCGAGTGCATTCTGCACGTTCGGAGATAAACGCGATTACTCGGCCAGCTACGGCAAAGTCTCCGGAGCGGTTCTGCGCGAATGCCGCTTACTGCGCAAGAGAGTGAAGGAGTGCTATTCCGATGCCGACAAGTGCGAATTC
>NW_011153896.1:0-343 GCF_000146605.3 Meleagris gallopavo | reverse complement strand
GTATATAGTAAATAGTAAATAGATATAGTAAATAGATGGCTCTCTTCCTACTAAGGCAATTGCCAACCATTCCTTGGGTCTCTCAGCTGAGCACTTGAAAGAAGTTATCTTGGCAAAATAGTCATGACAGGAATGGGGAAATTAAATGGCAGAGTCAGGGGGATTAAAACCACCACCTCTGCCATTAGGAAGGATTATTTGCATTTGAGGTGAGTCTCTGGGAAAATTACCGCTTGCTTAGAGTGACTGCTGGCCTCAGGCAGCACACAAGCCGTATAAAAGTGGGTCCATCTCCTCTCTCTCTCACCCACTCCTCTTGCCTCCATCTCCCTGGGAACGAGGT
>NW_011153895.1:0-574 GCF_000146605.3 Meleagris gallopavo | reverse complement strand
CACATGCTGCCCCTACTCTTCCCAGCCCTTAAATGGGATCAGGGAGGGGTGGAGCCTGGCTCTGCCCCACTCCACAGCCAAACTGCCCCCAGCTGTGCTCGCAGGGCTGCACCCCGCCCCAGGTGCGGGTTCCACAAAAACAGGAGGGCAAGGGAATGCCCAGGCAAAGGCAAGGGCCAAGAGAACATGGAAGGAAATGCCAAGGATGACGGCCCAGACAATACGGCAGGGAACGCCAAAACTGAATGCCGACATGAATGTGGCAACACAAAGCCAAGGGGTCATTAGGCCAAGAGAATGGGGGCAAGGAACACAAACATAGGAGGACAAGAGAATGTAATAGTGAAAACAGTGCAAGACCAGAGACAAGCAAGACACAGAACAAAGAGGATAGGCAGCCTTCTGGGCACCATGAAGCGCAATTCAGAGCTCTGGGGGAACCCTATTCTGCCGGGCTCTGGAATGGGTAAACGCTGGCGGGTGTGCATCGCCCTTACCTGCTGGGCAGACAATGACCAGTCAGCAAAGTGAGGTTCCGGGGCATGCCGGGAAATGCACATTCCACTTCCTTGCT
>NW_011153894.1:0-314 GCF_000146605.3 Meleagris gallopavo | reverse complement strand
TCCAATGTCTTTATGGGGGTTCTTATGGGGCTGGGGGGTTCTTTAAGGTCCTGGAAGGAGGATATGAGAGCAGGGGGATCTGGAGGGGTCCTTGAGGTCCTGGAAGGGAGATATGGGGGTGTCTGGGGGACCCCAAAATCTTTACAGGGGTTCTTATGGGGTTGGGGGCTCCTTAAGGTCCTGGAAGGGGAATATAGGGGTGTTTGGGGGTCAGTGGGGGGTCTGGAGGTGTCCTTAAGGTCCTGGATGGTAACATGGGAGCGTTTGGGGGGTTGTGGGGATGACCCCAAAGTCTTTATGGGGGGGGTCTTATG
>NW_011153893.1:0-323 GCF_000146605.3 Meleagris gallopavo | reverse complement strand
CTCAGTGCAGCGGGAGAACCTACATCCAGGAGAGGTGTTTGAAGGTGAGGGGACGTGAGGTTGCTCTGGTTCCTGCGTTCTCAGATTCACGTAGATACTGACTGCTTTGACTGGGAGAGCAGCAGAGGTCAGCCTGTTTTGTATAGACCTGGGACAGAGTAATGGAAGCAGAACGACAGTTCCTAGGTCAGAATTAATGCCAGCAGTCAGATGGGGTGGCTGAGCTGTCACTTGGAGAACAGAGCCATCGTTGTGAAGGAAGAGTGTCGTGCTCAGTCTCAACTTGCCAGTTTCAGCCTGTCTTTTGTTACCAGTGGCTTTTG
>NW_011153892.1:0-324 GCF_000146605.3 Meleagris gallopavo | reverse complement strand
GTTTAGTGAAGCATCGAGAAGATTGTGAACCTAAAGAACTCAGCCAGTGAGGAACCAGGGCAGAAAGAGATCAGCGTTGGGGAGTAGGGAAGAGAAGACGTCACGCTGTTTTTTCGGGGGTGCTCTCCTGCTTGCAGGAGGCCCAACATTGCAATTGCAAATAGAATCTGCTTTATCAGAGAAACCGTCCTAGAGAATTATTTGGGTATTTCCGTCACCTTCCTTCCCACTGCTTCCCTCCTCCCTCCCTCCCTGCCTCCCTCCATCCCTCCCGACCAGCCCGGCTCTCAGTGCGCTGTCCGGACCCCCGTCTTCCCCGTCCCG
>NW_011153891.1:0-527 GCF_000146605.3 Meleagris gallopavo | reverse complement strand
CGACATCCCTCCCTGCAGCCTCTGTTTTGCCTTTGTTCGTTCTGCACCCTCTTGCCTAGTTCATAATTAAGTGAAATGCCGTTATGAAACAATTCTAAAGAAACGTGTTCCACACCACTCGTCATCCTCAGCACCACACCTCAACGTTTCCCAAACACCTCCAGGGAATCTGACTCCAGTCCCTCCCTGGGCACTCTGTCCCAGGGCCCAACCACTCCTTTGGAGAAGGTTTTCCTGACATCCAGCCCGAAAGATCTCCTGTTGCTTTCCAGGTTCTTTCATTTCTTCACAAAGCTGTTTCCAAATCTTCATCTGGGAGGCAGCATGTGAACCTCATGGGATTCAACAAGGTCAAGTGTAGGGTGTTGCACCTGGGTCGGGGCAATCCCAGATATACGTGCAGACCGGGAGAAGAACTCCTCGAGGGCAGCCCTGCTGAGAAGGACGCAGGCGTCCTGGCGGGCAAAAAGCTTCACCTGAGCCAGCAGTGAGAGCTGGGCTTGTTCAGTCTGGAGAAGAGAATACTC
>NW_011153890.1:0-363 GCF_000146605.3 Meleagris gallopavo | reverse complement strand
TCGCGCTATGGGGCAGGGTTGGGTTCCTCTATGGGTTGGGGGTCTGGTTATAGGGCTGGAATAAGGGTCCTGCTATGGGGCAGAGGTGCAGCTATGGGGCAGAGCTGGGGTCCCGCTATGGGGTGAGGGTCTGGTTATGGGGCTGGAGTGGGGGTCCTGCTATGGGGCAGAGGTGCAGCTGTGGGGCAGGGCTGGGACTCCCTCTATTGGGTGGGCGTTTGGTTATGGGGCTGGAGTGAGGGTCCCGCTATGGGGCAGAGGTGCAGCTGTGGGGCAGGGCTGGGGGTCCCGCTATGGGGTGGGCGTCTGGTTATGGGGCTGGAGTGGGGGTCCCGCTATGGGGCAGAGGTGCAGCTGTGGGGC
>NW_011153889.1:0-367 GCF_000146605.3 Meleagris gallopavo | reverse complement strand
TGAGAGCCGGGCTGGTAGGGAAGGAGGGAGGGAAGAGTGGGAAGGGAGGGAGGGAGAAAAGGCAGGGCAAGGAAGGACAGGGCAAAAGGCGGGAAAGGGTCCGAAGCCTGGCCTGGCTGGTATTGCAACATGGAAGGGCTTCAGGTGTGTTGTTAGGTGCACAAGGAGCAGTTCGTGCAGCAGTAGATGATATTGCTGTGTTCATGCACATCAGAGTGGCAGAACTGAGGCAGATGTAGAGAAGATACGGCACCAAACTGAAATACTGCACAACATAAAGCGATGCGAGCTGCCCAGCCACCAGCTCACACTGCTCCAATCGATGTGTGGGGAGTGAGGCAGGTCCTGCATGCCGTGCAGACAGTTC
>NW_011153888.1:0-390 GCF_000146605.3 Meleagris gallopavo | reverse complement strand
TAGTGCTGAGAATTGTTTAGAAAGTTATACTCAGCTAAGAAGGTGTAATAAAGATGTTAAAGAAAGCAGCCTCTGTTGTGTTGACCAGGGATGAAAATAAAATCATCTCCCAGTTAATGCAGAGGCAGCTGATGTGACTGCCTCTGTCCTCAGCAGCTTGCTGGAAGGAAGCCCACAAAGCATTTCAGTGCAGGGCTGCTGAGGGAAGCTGTCAGAGCAGAGCACTCTGTCCCCTTGCAGAGTACCGGGATGCTTTTCCAGCTGACTGACTGACGGCTGCTTTGTCTGTGGCCCTGGCTCTGGAGGAGCGAAGCAGTGCTGAGAGTGGAAACGCAGCGATGGTGCAGCCCCGCTCTTGGAGTCCAAAGCCATTCCCACACGACCCATGGC
>NW_011153887.1:0-412 GCF_000146605.3 Meleagris gallopavo | reverse complement strand
GGGATGCGGGGGGGAGAGCGGGGGGGGGCCGGAGCAGATCAGCGTGTCAAGGCAAGTGCATTAGTGGGATGCGAGTGGATTTGGGAGGGCGAGGGTCGAGGGTGGGTGGCACTCCGAGGGTAGGTCCCCAACCGGGGGTGTCACAAATGGAGTGGGGGAAACTGAGGCACGGGGAAAGGGGGGAGGAGGAATGGGGGAAGTGCTTGGGTGTGGGTGGGAGAAGGAAGGAGGACATGAGGGAAGGCGGGGAGAGGGATGCGGGGATGCGGAGGGGGGGGGATCGAGGTGCGGGATGGAGGACGGAGGGGTGCGTGGAGCGCGTTTCCCCCATTCCTGAGCTCCCGCTGCCCTCTAGTGGGCAGCGCTGTCCCCTCGCTGTCCCTTCTCCGGGTCCCGCTGCCACCGCCGTCTC
>NW_011153886.1:0-363 GCF_000146605.3 Meleagris gallopavo | reverse complement strand
TCTTCCTCCTCCTCCTCCTCCTCCTCCTCTTCTTCCTCCTCCTCCTCATCCTCGGGGGACACGTAGGTGACGTTCCGCACCGCACGCCGCGCCGGCAGCGCCGTGTCACACGGCTCATCGCTGTCCCCTGGGGGGGTGGGGGGGCACAAAATGAGGGGGGGTGACCACAAACTCACCCCGGGGGGGGGGAGGGTCCCACCCACCTTCGCTATCCAGGCTGTAGTCGCGGGGGAACATGATGCCGCAGCCCATCGTGTCCCCTTTGTAGCAGCGGGGGCCGAACGGATCCCCCACCCCGCTGCCGTGGAAGATCTTCCCATCATCTGTGGGAGCGACGGTCGCAGACCCCCACGTGACGCAGGA
>NW_011153885.1:0-414 GCF_000146605.3 Meleagris gallopavo | reverse complement strand
CGGAGTATATGTCCCAATGATTTATGACCATATGACTCCCAATCTCGGTTCAAGAAGAGTTCACAAGCTTTAAGCTTCCTTCCACGCAGAGACTCTTTTGCAGCCCTCATCCAGGGTTCCCTTTTTTTTTTTTTTTTCCCCCCCGTCTTTACAACTGGGGAGTTTTGGTTGGGGTGAAGCCGGGCGGTGGGAGAGGAGGAGGGGAGGAGGGGGAAATTTTAGGAATGTGTCTCTATTTTTGCAGGCAGATCCATTGCGAGGCGGTAGCTGAGATTTGAGGTTCTTTTTTTTTTTTTTTTTTTTTTTTTTGGAGCAGCCGACTTATGGTGGAGGGCACGTTTAGGATCTTTATGATTAATAATAATTGCGATGAAAGCCGGGGGGCAGCTCCTGCTCGCCCGGCTGTGGGAAACG
>NW_011153884.1:0-563 GCF_000146605.3 Meleagris gallopavo | reverse complement strand
TTTTAAGGGGCTGCATGCCACTGTCTCTTCTTTCTTAATGCTAAAAACATACTGGGCCTTAATTAAGTTCACCACTTTGCTCTATGGAGCATTAGGTATATATAGCCAATTGAAAACATGGATGGAAATAACTATGTGGCATCTGCATATTATGTGGCATACCATTCCAGAGGGAGCTGCTAATTTTACAGGGTTGGGGATTCTTAAGCAGGTTTCCAGCCTCTCCTTTGAATTCTTTATGCAGATTTTCAATGCTCACCTGATCACGTTATTCATCTCTGTGAATGTACTGCTCACCATTTCACTTATTATTAGTATTTATTATATTTTGAGGAAGTCTGCCCCAAAACCAGTAAATACTGAGTGGCAGGGAATGTGGAGAGGCCTGGGGGAGACTTTAGAGAGATGGAAATCTTCGGTGTCATGGAACTTTACTCCAGAACACCTGAAAGACCCTGAAAATTTAAACAGATATTTGAGACAGGAATGTCGCGGCTCAGGAAGATCTGAGGAGGCCCAAATTATTTGGGGCCTGGCTAATGCTTACCGGGCCTTATTCAATA
>NW_011153883.1:0-477 GCF_000146605.3 Meleagris gallopavo | reverse complement strand
TCCTCTACGGATTCTCAGGCCAGAAAAATGCCTTTTTGCTGTTGTTAGCAAACGATCGAATAATACTGCTGACTAAATTGCTGGCAATGGAATTTTACTTAAAAGATTCACTGTCAGTACTGGTTTGGTGAGATGAAAGGAGAACTTCAATGATTCTCACAGCTACGAAGGGATATAACCAACAAAATCCAAGTGCAGAAAATAGATTTCTCCACATTCATGTATGGAAGAAAAAACACAACCAAAGGTGGGTGAGTGCATGCGCATGCAAGCACGTGGCTGTGAAACTGGGCTCCTTTGGCCTCATAATGGCTCGACTGTCAACACATCCACAGAAGCTAGATCTAGAAAAGATGTACTAAAAAGAAAAACAAACAAGCAAGACCTTAAAGAGAAAGGCCGGTGCCATGTCAAGAAGCTGTGTCTCCTGCTGACGCAGGCTGACCTTGAGAAGGCGCAGTCTGGATTTCTTCAGCT
>NW_011153882.1:0-387 GCF_000146605.3 Meleagris gallopavo | reverse complement strand
AGAGATTGGTCTTTGTTTGCTGCTTTGCTGTGCCTACCTGCCTTCTCCCTGTGCTTGCTGCATCTCATCCCCTCGTTTTTTCATGGCATTTGAACTTGTAGTTTCACTTGTAAATGTGAGAGCGGAGCTGGATAAGGGGAGGGTAAGTTGCTTCTTTATTTTCTGTTCTCCCAGGTGGGTCTGTATATTTTGTGCCCAAGTTGTGGCAGCTCTGTAACTGGGAATGTTCCTAGTGGTCATAAAAGACTGTGCTGCCAGCACAGAATTTGGCCACAGGCCTGCCTGCTGGATTAAATTCTGTAGGTTGATTATATGCTATTTGAGATGGCACGTTCTGTTTATTTTTTCCACCGATCAGGTTTTGAGGTTGCTGAGATGCGCTGATTA
>NW_011153881.1:0-320 GCF_000146605.3 Meleagris gallopavo | reverse complement strand
GAACGGCTGTTGAGGAGGGTGGATAGCGATAGGACTAGGGGAAATGGTTTTCAAGTGAGACAGGGGAGGTTTAGGTTGGTTCTTAGGAGGCAGCTTTTCTCGCACAGGGTGGTGACGCACTGGAATGTGTGCTTGAGAGTCACTTCCAGGATGATCTGCTCCATGATCCGTGACCAGCACAGAGGTGAGACTGACATGCTGGTAGTTCCCCGCGTCACACTTTCTATCCTTCCTAAGAGGTGTGCTGTCACCTTTTTCTTCCTCAGCTGGGACGTTGTACCTGACTGCCTCGACTTGTGAAATAAGCATGGAGGAGTGGC
>NW_011153880.1:0-447 GCF_000146605.3 Meleagris gallopavo | reverse complement strand
CGCCGGGCCGAGCCCCCGCCGATCCCCGTCCCCTCCGCCGCAGCTCTTCGAGCCGCGTTCGTGCACTTACACCTACGTGCTGGCGGACGAAGCGACGCGGGAAGCGGTCATCATCGATCCGGTGCTGGAAACGGTGCCCCGCGATCGGCGGTTGTTGAAGGAGCTCGGCCTGACGCTGCGTTACGCCGGTGGGTACCGGGAAGGCCTGGCCGGAAGTAGGGAGAAAAAAAAAAGACGGACCGGAAGCGGGGAAAGGGGTCAAATGTTCGACCGGAAGTGGGAACGGAGGATGAAGGCGTCCGACCGGAAATGGGGGGGATCAGACTGGGGGGTCCGACCGGAAGCTAGGAAATAGGGCACTTCCGGCAGGGAGGAACGAGGAAGAGGGTCCAACCGGAAGTGGGACCCCCGCGTGCGAACCCCACGCGTGCGCGGTCCCCCCACATT
>NW_011153879.1:0-316 GCF_000146605.3 Meleagris gallopavo | reverse complement strand
ATGTAGCCAAGGCGAAGTGCAAACCGCTCCATTCCGAAGTGCGCACAGGAGCCCGCTCACTCGTCGGAGGAAAGCAGCCGGCTGAAGTGGCCCGTTCTCGGCAAGCGAGAAACACTGCTGATCGCTGCTGACGGCTGAAAGCGGCATTCGGGGAGAAAGGCGATTTCTCGGCCATCTACGGCAAAGTGTCCGGAGCGGTTCAGCGCGAACGCCGCTTTCTACGCGTGAGAGCGAAGGAGTGCGATTCCGATGCCGACAAGTGCGAATTCAGCCTCCTGCACTACCTGCGAGTGGGGGTTTTTTCTCCGCAGTCCTG
>NW_011153877.1:0-383 GCF_000146605.3 Meleagris gallopavo | reverse complement strand
GGGTGCCCAAAGGGACCCGGAGTTGGGGTCGGGCTGTGGGGTGGAGGCGGGGTGCCCCACAAGCGCCCCTTTTGGGATGAGCAGCGGGACAGAATGGGACGCAGAGGGGATCGTGGCATCGCGGGGTTATTGTGGGGTTGGGGGACGTTATGGGGTTATTGTGGGGCTGGGGGACGTTATGGGGTTATTGTGGGGCTGGGGGACGTTATGGGGTTATTGTGGGGATGGGGGACTTTATGGGGTTATTGTGGGGTTGGGGGACTTTATGGGGTTATCGTGGGGATGGGGGTGTGGGATTCTGTGGGGACTTTATGGGGTTATTGTGGGGCTGGAGGACTTTATGGGGTTACCATGGGGCTGGGGGACTTTATGGGGTTATTGTG
>NW_011153876.1:0-344 GCF_000146605.3 Meleagris gallopavo | reverse complement strand
CTTAGGAGCATCTCCCTGTCTGCAGGAACCGTGGAACAGCTCAGACACAGCCCGATGTGGACAACAAAAGGGATTCTGGAGCTCTCTGTAGGCAGAGGAGTGGCTATGGTCTTTTCTGACCCATACTTGATTATCTATAAGGAAGACTGAAAAGTAAAAGTTTCTTTGACAAGAAAACTACAATTGCATGAAGTTTCAAATAGAGATTTGGTAGCTTTTGCTCTGAAAGTGTATAAAGCTTGCGGAGATGCAGAGTCCTAGGGCGTATGTGGAAATGGATACAGCGCATAGTGGTACCGTACGGCTTTCTATCCTATGTTTTTGAAATGAAGCTCATCTGTCTG
>NW_011153875.1:0-406 GCF_000146605.3 Meleagris gallopavo | reverse complement strand
CAGGAGGCTGAATTCGCACTTGTCGGCATCGGAATCGCACTCCTTCGTTCTAACACGCAGAAAGCGGCATTCGCGCTGAACGCTCTCGGAGACTGCCGTAGAAGGCCGAGTAATAGCGATTCTCCCCGAACGCCGCTTTCAGCCGTCAGCAGCGGTCTCGTGTTTCTCGCTTGCCGAGAACGGGCCACTTCAGCCCGCTGCTTTCCTCCAACGAGTGAGCGGGCTCCTGTGCGCACTTCGGAAAGGAGCGGTTTGCACTTCGCCTTGGCTACATGCAGAATGCACTACGCCTACCTCTGAATACTACGTCTCTTGCCTTTATTTCGAGCCACAAGTCATTCTAGTCAGGTTTTCCACTGCTACACATCTGCATTCAGACAGGAAAAGAGTGGAAGGGAAAACCCTC
>NW_011153874.1:0-310 GCF_000146605.3 Meleagris gallopavo | reverse complement strand
GAGGATTCACCCAAAATAAAAGGGGACCAGAAATGTCAGAGCTTCGCCCCCCAAATCGTGGAAAATCACCCCAAAATAATGAAGGAACCCAAAGTCCCAGAAATTCGCCCCAAAATGGTGGTGGGGGGGGGGACCCTAAAATTTGGAAATGGATCCCAAAGCGGTGCGGGAAGAGCTGAAATCCTTGGGATTCACCCCAAAATCTGAGGATCCCCGGAAATCAAGAAGATGCGCCTCAAAATGTCGGCGAGCCCCAAAATCCTCCAAATTCACCCCAAAAATGCTTAGGAGCCCCCAAATCCCCCGAATT
>NW_011153873.1:0-332 GCF_000146605.3 Meleagris gallopavo | reverse complement strand
TATTTGAGACAGGAATGTCGCGGCTCAGGAAGATCTGAGGAGGCCCAAATTATTTGGGGCCTGGGTAATGCTTACCGGGCCTTATTCAATACTATCCTGGAGAGGGAGAGAGTTTGTGAAATTGAAAAGGAGAGTCTCAGGGAAACAGTGCAAAATGAGCGAGTAGAGTCTCCTGGTCGAGAGAAACAGCCTCCAATCAGAGAGAGATGCCCTCCGAATTGAGAGAGACTCCCTGCAATCCAAACTCAACAGTCTTCAATCTCAACAAGACACCCTCCAATCTGAGCTAGATACCCTCATAATCGAACGAGACAGGCTCCGAGCTGAACTGG
>NW_011153872.1:0-636 GCF_000146605.3 Meleagris gallopavo | reverse complement strand
AGAGTGAAGAGACCAGCAAGAGAAAGTACAGAAGGGCTTCTCCCTGCGGAATAATTCACTTATATCTGTTCTCCAAAAGCTGGCATTTCCTCCAAGAACCATCAGCTTTCACTCAGATAGATGACCTTTTCCCCCAAAATAAGACATTTCCTCCTAGAAATGCCAGTTCTCTTCGAAAGTCCACTCATTTCCACGGAAAATTCTACTATACTTTCCCAAAATGGGACATACTCTACCGAAAATATAGCATTTTATCACAGATATAGCAAATTTTATCCGAAAACATAGTGTAGTCAGAAATAATTTGTTTTGCCCTTACATGGAGAATTATTTCAGAAAAAATAGATGATCTTTTCCCTTTACAATCTTACAGTAGGCTTGTATTTCCCGGGAAGAATTTCAACTCAAATGGAGAAAACAGATATTTCTTGGAGAAAGTGCCTTTTTTTTTGAGTAGGGCTGATATTTGCGGTATGAAATGACATCTCTTTTTGCCGGGAACTTGTTTTTCTCGTTGAAAAAGGTGTAATTTTTGGAATGAGACTGGTATACCTGAATGGTAATGGGATATTTCTGATTCATTAGATATTTGTGATTGTAAGGTAATAGTCACCGGAAGCACACACGAAAACGTAT
>NW_011153871.1:0-459 GCF_000146605.3 Meleagris gallopavo | reverse complement strand
AAAGAGGATTTAGGAAAATTTTATCCAGGAGAAAGGAAATATAGCTTGCTGTTGTGAAGAACGCTTCCTAGGCTGTTCACTGATTAAGGCAGCACTGCTCTAAACCAAAAACATATACAGATAACTGTGCTTTTACCTCCTCTCAGGAAGAATCTCGGTTGCTGTCAGTCCGTATGTATTTGTTGGTGTTTTGGGCTTCTCCACTGGGGTGACTGTTGTGAACTGGCTCTCTGAAAGAAAGTATCCAAACCAAAGCAGGTGTGATTTTGCAGTAGAGGATTCATTTGTCTTCAGTCAGGATTTCTCACCATCAGCAAGTAGTTCTTTTAAAGCCAGCCTCCTATCTATCTCTAGTCTGCATCTTCAGAGTGATAAAATAGTTTGAACTACAACAACAAGACTACAACAGACAACTGAGACTGATTCCCCCAGAGCTCTGCAATTCAAGCCTTTGAGGGG
>NW_011153870.1:0-326 GCF_000146605.3 Meleagris gallopavo | reverse complement strand
GGAGAATCATGGTATTTCTGGTAGGAAACGTGTTTTGGGTGAGAAAACAGGAATTTCTGGAACAAAATGTAACATTTCAGGGATAAAGCTGGTATTTCTGGGTGAAAACGTGATATTTCTGGATAGAATATTGCAATTTCTGGGTGAAAATGGCGTATTTTTTTGGGGAAAAAACTCCACTTTCTAGGACAAAAATGACCTATTCTCGGAGGGAAAAACTGGTATTTCTGTGAGAAAATGTGGTATTTTCTGGCCGAAAAACTGCAATTCCTGGCAGAAAATGTCCTATTTTGGGGGAGAATCCTGGTATTTCTGGTAGGAAACGT
>NW_011153869.1:0-553 GCF_000146605.3 Meleagris gallopavo | reverse complement strand
AGCTAATAACTACATTTCTGAAGTTCTACACATTTATTCCATTTTTCTCCTTTAGTTTTGTTTTCTAAGCCTTTCTGTTATTTTCTGGCATGTTAAAAATCCTTGTGAACCTCTGGAAGTCCAGACAGACTCAAAACAGAAACTTATGGATGAACAACAGATGTCACATGCTGGCTTAACTCACTGCTTTGAAATGTTTCCTTAACAAGTGGAAAATATCAGCGCATCACTCAGACAACCCAACAAGTTTTGGGAATTACAAGTCTCAAACTCTTAAAGAAATGAATGCATTCCAGTAACTTTTGAAAATCAATGAGAAAAGCTAAACTGAGTGCTTCTAGAGATATTGTATAAATGTTAATAATGACATTCCAAGCTGCAGAAGAGATTTAAAACAGGATGTGTACTCTTGAAATTGAATTGTCTTTCTATTAGATAGAAAGTGGTAGAATTTGGAAGGATTGTGAAGATTTCCGTATAACTTTAGTAGGTGTAGATATAAAATGTGAGTTTTACCTAGGAGAGATCACTTGTGAAGTCATTTCTACTTTGC
>NW_011153868.1:0-591 GCF_000146605.3 Meleagris gallopavo | reverse complement strand
TATATTGTGTTATCTTGCATTCCAATATCATAGTTAGTAAAATAAGTTTTCCTCCATAGATTGTTGCTGCTGGTTTTTTCCTCCCTTCCTTCCTTCCCATTTTGTGGGGTTGGGGGGGTAGGGCAGGGGCCCACTGCCCCCCTGTCATGGGCGTAAACTGATCTAGTTAACTCCATGACATAGAGAAACTTTGAGTGCTTTACAAGCCTCATTAATGTGTTTCAATATCCTTTTTGACAATGTTATGTATTTTTATAGATACACACAGAGTCTTTATTTTTACATTTATGTTACACATTACAAAGTTTTGGCCTAGACACAGGCTGCTTTTAGATATTTTAGATACTTTAGAAACTTAACATGTTGGCTATAGGTATCTCCAGCATCTTTGTATTGTCCACGAATTGATGCAGTTGCTCGACAGAGCAAATCAGTTATTAACTGTCTAAGGTAACTGAAGTGAATTAGTCAAAACTCATCTAAATCCTATACTTACCAAATTCTTGTTTTACCTTACTAGGTTCATATTCTAAACACAAATTTTATAAACTCCCTTCCCTTCCCTTCCCTTCCCTTCCCTTCCCTTCCCTT
>NW_011153867.1:0-314 GCF_000146605.3 Meleagris gallopavo | reverse complement strand
TTGGATCAGCCCTTGCATAGTTATGAAAAATTAAGGTTTGTAATGGCTGGCTGAGTAAATTGGTGGCTGGTAAGAGAGGGGCACAAATCTAAAATAACAGTAGTTAGACACTGGTAGCTTTCAAGGCCAATTTAAATAACGTGGCTGCATTGGGTTATTTATTTATTTAATGTTATCTTTCATTGTCGTATTTCCTGAAAAGTCTTCAGGTCTGGCATTCTAGGCTTGATTTTGAATCTGCAAACTCTAGTATTCTCGAGCAAACTCCATCCTGTCAGTGGATTAGATTTCATACTCCATTGTAAAACTGCTTT
>NW_011153866.1:0-432 GCF_000146605.3 Meleagris gallopavo | reverse complement strand
AGCACCACTTTGTTCATCCCTGCAGTGATGGGCACGCAGCCCCTACTGACGAGGGAGCCATGGCATGCCTGGCCGCTGACATCCACTCCATCCCATAGTGTGGGTCTGGCACAGCTCACGTCTCCCCTGGAACTCACTGGCTGAGCATCTCAGGCTCACAACCTTCCCCACGCTGCTGCTACGACGTGAGGTCTGTTACCGAGCTGCTGTTTGGAGCTACGTCCTGTACTGCTCTGTGAAGACAGGAGGGCGGCGCTCGCACAAGGTCACACGTGGGTTCTGTGCTGTGCTGGGCTCTCCCCAGCCTGCATCTTGGGCCTCGCCATCGTGCGATTGTGCCACTTCTGTTCTGGTCGGAATGCCCGAGTCTCAACTTCGCTCTGTTCCGCAGCTCTCTCTGAGAAACGCTAACTTCTCCTCGGCCGCGTCCGG
>NW_011153865.1:0-523 GCF_000146605.3 Meleagris gallopavo | reverse complement strand
ACATTTTATACCGCAAATAGCCGCTTTCTCCCAAAAATATGCCATTTTCTGCCAGGAACTGCAGTTTCCTCCCACAAATACCATTTTTTCTACAAGAAATAGGACGTTTTCTCCCATAAATACCGTTTTTCAACCAGAAATATGACGTTTTCTCCGAGAAATAGTAGCTTTCTCCCAGAAATATGATATTCTGCCCCAGAAATTCCAGTTTTATCACCAAAGACTCTACGTTTTTCACCAGAAATACCTATTTTATCCCCAAACATGACATTTTCTCCAGAAATACCAGATTTCTTCCCTTAAATATGACACCTTTTCCAAGAAATAGTAGATTTTTCCCCAAAAATATGATATTTTCTCCAAGAAATGCCAGTTTTATCGCAAATATACGACATTTTATACCGCAAATAGCCGCTTTCTCCCGAAAGTAAGCCATTTTCTGCCAGGAACTGCAGTTTCCTCCCACAAATACCATTTTTCAACCAGAAATAGGACGTTTTCTCCCATCAATACCGTTTTTCAC
>NW_011153864.1:0-658 GCF_000146605.3 Meleagris gallopavo | reverse complement strand
CGTGATATCTCTTCTGCTGGTGGTGTTCCAAACTTTTTGCCTTCAGGCCAGTCCATGATCAACTCTAGGATTCCTGGACGGTTGAGATTCCCCATCCGCGCTCGCTGCGTAATCAGCGCAATCCACTTACTCCAAGTGGCATCGGTAGCATGATGGGTGGAGGGACCCTTTCCCTTAAACATCCAGTTCAGCACTGGCAGCCGAGGTGCCAGAAGAAGCTGCGTTTCAGTACCGATTACTTCAGAAGCAGCCCGAACCCCCTCCATACGCGGCTAAGATCTCCTTTTCAGTTGGAGTGTAGCCCTCTTCTGACCCCCTGTAAGCTCGACTCCAGAATCCCAGGGGTCGGGCCTCGGGTCTCTCCTGAGGCTCTCTGCCACAAACTCCAAGTGGGACCTTTCTCTCCAGCAGCAGTGTAGAGGATGTTCTTTATACCCTGTCCCATTCGTACTGGCCCTAGGGCCACGGCACGGGCTATTTCCTGTTTAATCTGTTCAAAAGCCTGCTGCTGCTCCGGGCCCCATGTAAACTCATTCTTCATTCGCGTCACATGATAAAGGGGACTTACAATGAGGCTGTAGTTTGGAACATGCATTCTCCAAAACCCACTACGCCCAGGAACGATTGTGTCTCTTTCTTATTAGTGGGTGGAGACATG
>NW_011153863.1:0-701 GCF_000146605.3 Meleagris gallopavo | reverse complement strand
GGAGATATAACTCCCAGCAAGGTCACCTGATGTTCTCTTCTTCGCTTGTGCTTCTTTGCTCACGCTTCTCTGCCTGCGCTTCTTCATCGGCTCAACTGGACTGCACTTCTCATCTCAGCGTTGTGGTGAGGCCGCTCCACCTTCCAGACACACACTCTCTCTCTCTCCTTATATTCTGCTGATACTATATTTAGTAAATTAGTTTGTTTCACCTCAGATTGTTGCCGCTGTTTTCAATTATTTCGGGGTCCCCTATTTTCCTTTTCCGGGGGCGCGGATCCGCGGATCCCTCCGCCCTTCTAGTCACGGAACCGGGCCGAACCAGCCCGTAAACCGTTGACATTCTTGGTGGAGAATGTGGGCAACAGTTGCTTTTTAGCTTTTTGAAGAAATCTCTCTCTGCTCTCAGACAGCTTCATTGGGAAAGTTTATCTGTTTCATCAGTACTGTCTGAAAGCGTGACCTTGAAAAGTCCAGGCGGACTGCCAATACTCCAGGATATTTGTAAACTTTGAGCCTTGCTATCTTGCTTCTGTAAAAGAAAAAAATGCTTTCTCTTCTGAAACTGCCTTTTAAGGGGCTGCTTGCCACTGTTTCTTCTTTCTTAATGCTAAAAACATACTGGGCCTTAATTAAGTTCACCACTTTGCTCTATGGAGCAATAGGTATATATAGTCAATTGAAAACATGGATGGAAATAA
>NW_011153862.1:0-519 GCF_000146605.3 Meleagris gallopavo | reverse complement strand
TCCTTCCCTAAATGGGACATATGCACCCACAAAGACCACGACTCCGAGAAATTCCTCCCAGTTCCTCCCAATTACACTCCATTACATTCCTCATCATGACACTTACTCCCAGACTTTTGGACTTTTACTGCGGAAAGACCATTTCGATCCAGAATATATGCCATTGGCCCTCACAAACACCGATTGCCTCACAAAGATGTGGCACATCCCACCAGAAAGACCATTTCTAGCCCCCAAAAGATGGCATTTACTCCCAGAAACACCAGCTTTCTCACACATTCCTCACCTTTTCCCCCCCACATAAGACCTTTTCACCCAGAAATGACAGTTCTCTTAGGAATACCTCCCAATTCCCCCTAATCTGCTACACCACACTCCGCACTATGACACTTTCTCCCAAACTAGGACACTTTCTCCCAGAAAGGCCGCTTTTTCCCCCCAAAGTACACCGTTGCTTCCAAAAAGACACATTCTCCCCAAGAAATACCACCCTTCTCCAATACAATGACATTACCTCCC
>NW_011153861.1:0-615 GCF_000146605.3 Meleagris gallopavo | reverse complement strand
TTGTATTTCTCGACCTCGTTTTGCTTTGCTTCGTTTTCATTCCTTGTTTTGTTTTGTCTTTTTTTTTATTTTTTTCTGTAGTGAGTTTTTTTGTTTGCTTTGCATTGTCTTTGTTTCCTATTTGTGTATTCTTTGTCTTTCCAGCTGCTTTCTTTGCGTGATCTTGTTCCTTGCTGCAAGCATTCCTTTCCTGTTCAGAGTATGTTTGTTGGCTTTGCTTTCAGTTGCTCCTTTGCTTTCCATTCTTGCCTTGCCTTGCTTTGCCTCCCTTGTCTCCTTGCCATGCCATTCCTCTTAGCTTGCCTTCACTTACCTGATGCCTGTCCTCTGTGCCTTGACTGTTGTGTTTTTCCTTTCCAGGCTTCTGGAAGTGCAGGCAGCTCTCGGCTTTCGTGCAGTGCTTGCTGCATTTGCAGGCTCCTTCTCGGGTTTTCCCAGGTGGGTCCCCGCCTCGTGGGCATCCTTGCCTCTTCCCTTGTGCTGAACGGTCGGCTTTTGCTCTGCTGGCTGGGTGGATCCATGCCCGGTAGCTACCCTTCCCTCCTCCTTGGCATGACTGCCAGTGCTTTGCCTTCCTCCAGAGAGGTGTTTTGTTCCGACTGGCAGCCACAGACT
>NW_011153860.1:0-766 GCF_000146605.3 Meleagris gallopavo | reverse complement strand
ATCAAGCCCAACTGCTGCATCTTCTTCTCAAACAGCTACAAGCACTCCTGCAGACACATCAGCATCACCAAAACACCTCTCCACTTACGTCCACTCTTTCTCCTGGAACAAGCCCATCTCCTACGACCACCTCAGCAGCTACTCCAACCACTGCTACAGGAGAACACGTCTCCAGCTCAGACTACATCTGCACCAACGTCTACACTAACAGAAACCTCTACTTCTACCCTCACAAGCACATCACTCCTCAACACAACTACTGCCCTCTCATCCAAACCTGGAGAAACAACCTCCCCTGCTACCCTCGCCACATCACCATCCCAAACTACATCTGCTAGCTCTGCCTCTCCAGTGCCTACTACTGTTGAAACAACTACAACTCTCTTGTCAACGACTGAAACATCAAGCAAAGCAGAAGAAACCACCACTGCAGGCACATCAAGCCCAACTGCTGCATCTTCTCCTCAAACAGATACAAGCACTCCTGCAGACACATCAGCATCACCAAACACCTCTCCACTTACGTCCACTCTTTCTCCTGGATCAACCACATCTCCTACGACCACCTCAGCAGCTACTCCAACCACTGCTCAGGAGAACACGTCTCCAGCTCAGACTACATCTGCACCAACGTCTACACTAACAGCAACCTCTACTTCTACCCTCACAAGCACATCACTCCTCAACACAACTACTGCCCTCTCATCCAAACCTGGAGAAACAACCTCCCCTGCTACCCTTGCCACATCACCATCCCAAACTACAT
>NW_011153859.1:0-615 GCF_000146605.3 Meleagris gallopavo | reverse complement strand
AGCTCAGAAGTCCTGTTTTTCTTTCCTAGCTGATTTTTTTTTCCTTGAAAATTGTTCCAGCTCACCTCCCTAACAAATCATCTCTGAGCAGACTTCAAACATGGAGGCTTTTTGTTTTCTGAATGCTATAGATAGACCTATTCTTGCACAGTGGGTTGAAAGTAATTCTCATTAATACAATATGTTAAATCCTGATCTTGAGAAGACTTTGATGTGTGGGCTTAGGAGATCATCAGGATGGGATCTATCCATTAAGAAGCACTTGTTTGGGACAATGAGGTTTGTGTATTAGGGTCTGGAGCTGTTAATTTAAACACAGATAATAAGATGAGGTTATTCCCATATGTATGTCTATATATAGGACTAAATTTCCAGGCTTATGCTCTTACCTATGCAACTGTTTTACTCTTAAATCCCCATACCCAATTCTGCACAGTTCTGGGGCACTATTTTCTCCCTGTAGGATATTAATAAGCCTCACTGGCAAGGAACAGAGCATCAGTCTTTGATGGGTAGGTAGATTAAATATGCACACATAATAGTAAATATTTATTTAGGTACCTGAGCTATTCTGATTAATGGTTGCATTTTTCTTTTAAACGATTTGAGTACTTT
>NW_011153858.1:0-397 GCF_000146605.3 Meleagris gallopavo | reverse complement strand
GGGGAGGGGTCTGGGGGGGAATGGAGCAACCATCCCCACCTGGGGGATCTTGAGGGGTTGGGAGAAGGTTGGGAAGCTCTGGTGGTAGAGAGCTGAAGTGGGGAGCTGAGCTTGAGGGGGGTCTGGGGCAGCAGAGAGCTGGGGGGGGTGGTCCTGATGGGCCCTGAGGGGCAGGGGGGGATCCTGGGGGCTTTAGTAGCACGGCTCTGAGGTGTGAGACTGGGCCTGGGGGGGCTGCGGGGAGCTCTGAGGGAACGCAGGCCCTGGGGGGGGCGTGCTGAGGGGTGCGGAGGGGTCCTGGGGGGGTCTTGGATAACAGAGACTCGAGGTGGGGTCTGAGCCGCCTGTGAGGCGAGGTGTGGGGGGCTGAGGTTGGGCTGGGGGCTCGGGGGGGGGG
>NW_011153857.1:0-432 GCF_000146605.3 Meleagris gallopavo | reverse complement strand
GTCATTGTGGGCGTGTGACGTCACTTGGGGGTTGGGACGTCACATGGGATGTGTGACGTCATTTTTAGCGTATGACATCTCATGTGGATGTGTGATGCCACATGGGGTGTGTGACGTCATTTTAGGGGTGTGTGACGTCACTTTGTGGGTATTGCGTCAATTGGTGGGTGTGACGTCACTTGGGGGTTGTGACATCACATAGGGTGTGTGATGTCACATTGGGTGTGTGACGTCATTTGGGGTGTGTGACATCATTTTAGGGGTTTGTGACATCATTTTGGGCGTGTGACGTCACTGGGGGGTTGTGACATCACTTGGGGTTGTGTGACATCACTTTTTTTGAGTAATGACGTCAGATGAGTGGGTGTGACATCACATGGGGGTGTGTGATGTCACATGGGGGTGTGTGACGTCATTTGGGCTGTGTGACAT
>NW_011153856.1:0-320 GCF_000146605.3 Meleagris gallopavo | reverse complement strand
GACCCATGGCGACCCCACAGGGGACACGTCGACGAGACCCGACAGGGACCCCATAGGGACCCATGGGATCACGGCCGAGCTCTTCTTGAACGTCCTGCCCATGGGGAGAGCCATCAGCACCCCACAGCTGCCCCATAACCACCCCATAACTGCCCCATAACCGCCCCCCATCGCCCCATATCGCCCCCTAAGTACCGGACTGATCCTCGGTGGTGTCGGCCTCGTGGATCCGGTCGTCGAACCGCACGTGGGCCCCATAACCACCCCATAACCACCCCATAACTCCCCATATCGCCCCCTATCGCTGCATATCGCCCCAT
>NW_011153855.1:0-367 GCF_000146605.3 Meleagris gallopavo | reverse complement strand
CTGTGCGGGGCGGGGACGGCGCTGCTGCTGTGGGCCGCGGCCTTCGCTTACGGTGGATTCTACTTCCTTACCGTGCCTGCCGCCGGCCTGGTTGCTCCGGTGCACTTCCGTTTCCGGTAGGGGGTCACTTCCGGTGTTAGGAGTTAAATCACTTTTTTCGGGGTGGGAGCCAATGGGTGTTTTGGTATCGCGGTACTTCCGGTTTGGGGATTAGGGACTTCCGGGTGGAGTTTGCGGGGCTTCCGGTGGGAGGCTTGGGAACTTCCGGCGCAGGAGTTGGGTGGATTTCGGTAGAGCGATTGAGGCTTCCGGTGGCATCAAATTTGGCACTTCCGGTCGGGGAATGGGAGCGCTTCCGGTTGGGGTT
>NW_011153854.1:0-885 GCF_000146605.3 Meleagris gallopavo | reverse complement strand
ATGCTCACTGCTCACGTTTTTTCATTTTTTTAAATGATTGAGAGGAGATCTAAGCAAAACTAGTTCCTGTTAGAGGGAACACAGATATACGGGAGGCGAACGTCTGGTTTATGGATATTTTATTTTCGCTCCTGCAAGCTGCGGATACGCGCAGATCTCTCCGTGCCGGCTGTCCCGGTGCGCGCAGAGCGGAGCCCGGCGGCATCCCGCAGGGGTCGCTGCTCCTCGGGAAATGCGCGCAGCCCGGCGCTCAGCAGCCGCGCCCGCTGCACCCAAACCCGCCGCTCCTTGCGGGTGCACATCCTTCGCTGTTTATCCCGGGCGGGCTTCCTCGTGCATCAGCTAATTGGGCAGGTTATCGACCTTCCTCGCTATTTAGGATTCCTTTTTTATGTTGAAAGCGTATCAGCGTTTGTTTGTCCTACAGAAACCACGCAAGGAGAAGGCTGAGGGGAGGGAGGAGGGGAGGAAGGGAGAACTGTATTTGTCAGTCTTTCCGAGACTCTCTGTTGCAAGCGCTAATTGCGCTGCTGCACGAAACATTTTCCTCCCATCGCTCCAATCTACAACTTCAGTCAACAAGCGGGAGTTACCCGAAACACTTGAAAAACAAGCGCACATCCATCTCTACTGTTATGTGTAAATATAGACGAGTGAGAAAGTCGTAATGCCGAGCAGTGCTCGCGAGGGCCACGGCCGTTTGCCTGTCGCTTTTGGGACCCGCGAGAGAGCTTCGAGGCAGCCGGGAAAGCTAAATCCCTCCAGCATTCGCTTGGAGGACATCCATCCTCTGCAGGCTCTCACCCTCTGAGCTCCCTGAGTCTTACTCCTCTTGAGAGTGGCCAGACGGGGGCTATCGGGGAGCAGCGCGGGGACCCGCCCGTC
>NW_011153853.1:0-520 GCF_000146605.3 Meleagris gallopavo | reverse complement strand
ATGGTCAGTATGGGGGAGTCGGATCACATCGCAAACCTACCTGCATACAAGCAGCGCACCAACATGGGGTGCATGATGTTCATTACCTGCTGGACACATCTCACACCACTGACTGGAGGAGCCCAGGCAATCCTTCAACTCCATCAGGCTGCAAAAATGAAATCAGAAGAGACGCAGAACATAATTTAAAACACAACAAGGATGCACACAATGCCCTTAAAAAACACCCACCGCATGGATGCAATTAGCACATAGCCCTATTAATTACAGCCATCCAGCTTGAGATCCTCCAGAAAAGCAGAGCTCACAGCTCTGAAATCAAGCAGGAATCACTCACCCCATTCTAAGGGCTCACCCCACACCCAAAGGAAGCAGTCTCCAGATTCACATGCTGCTCTTACACCTAGCAGCCCTTCAGTGCACTTGCCATCCCCCAAAAAGACAAGATCAGATCACATCCCTGAAAGAAAAAAAGAAACCACTTACCCCATTCCAAGGACCAATACTCCCCCACACTCTC
>NW_011153851.1:0-370 GCF_000146605.3 Meleagris gallopavo | reverse complement strand
TTCTTTTTGTGCTTTTTTGGCTTTTTTGTGCTTGTTTGTCTTGTTTGTCTTGTCTTGTTTTGTCTTGTTTTGTCCTTGTTTGCGCTTGTTTGTCTTTTTTGTGCTTTTTTGGCTTTTTTGTGTCTTGTGTGCTTTTGTGTCTTGAGTGCTTTTGTGTCATTTTTGTCATTTTTGTACTTTTTTGTGCTTTTTTGTTTTTGTGTTTTTGTTTTTGCTTTTCTGTTGTTGATGATTAGTTTTTGCTTTTCCCCCCTTTTTCTGCTTTTTTGTGTTTTTCATTTCATGTTTGTTTTTGTTGTGATTTTTGTATTTTTGATGTTTATTTTTGTTATTTGTTTCTTTGTTTTTGATTTATGTTGGTTTTGGTTTT
>NW_011153850.1:0-524 GCF_000146605.3 Meleagris gallopavo | reverse complement strand
AAAGGCCTCGACGCACACCCCGAGTACAGGGCCGTCGCATTGACAGGCCACCACCAGGCAACGATGCCGAGGGGCCGGAGGAGGAAGAGGGGCAGGGAAACGGCACTACCCTGCTTACAGGGTGGCCTTGGGGTCCGGCGAGCTCCATTTCCCACTCGGGTGCGGAGAGGTGGCTCTCGCCCTGCGTTACAGGGGGCCACGCTCCCCAGGCAGCCAAAGGAGCAGCAAGGCAAAAAGGCCAACTACAGCAAAGACCCGAGCCCTGCTTACAGGGAGGTCGCCCAGCACAAAGGCGGCCAGGTCACCAAAGGCGCCGGCAACGCTCAACTCAAATGTGACTGTGCCCCCGCTAACGGGACAGGTGCTTTGCCCAGAGTGCCTCTCTCCTTCCCCCCGCATCTGCACGCTTCGGCTTCCTCTTCTTGCTCGCTCCTGCCTCCCAGGTCCCCACGCCGCTTCTTGCAGCTCCTGAGACAGCAGCTCCTGAGACAGCAGCTCCTGAGACAGCAGCTCCTGAGACAGCA
>NW_011153849.1:0-561 GCF_000146605.3 Meleagris gallopavo | reverse complement strand
CAACGGTTCAAAATGTTGGTCCGACCAGTTTATTATAAATCCTAAATCAGGGAGACGGGGAAGGGAAGGAGGGCGATAGAAAAAAGAGGAAAGAAAGCAAGAATTGCGTAAAGCGGGGATAGTCACCACCAGGATCCAGCAGCGATCCCATTGCGCGACGTTTCGATGGTCCGAGGTAGAAGCAGCAGGGGGGGAGAGAGCAGCAGCGTGGCCGGCCTTGGGCAGCAAGCAGGTGGCAGAAGGAAGTCGCGGAGCCGATCCACGAGGAAGCAGCAGGACTCAGGTAGCAGGCCCAGGGGAATCCGCCAGCACGCAGGAATTCGGTGGTGAGGGATCTGATGGCAGACACCTTTCTCATGGTTTTCGGTTCCTCCTTTTATCCTCCTTTTTCTCTTGCCTACGTGACATCCCTGGGCGCTTGAGCAAGAGTCATGTGCTATCCCCCCGAGATGGCCATCATCCTGAGATAAGTCCACACAAAAGACCGCTTCACAGCTATTTAGCTGCAGCTTATCTTCCTCTCCTTGCCCCTGGCCTTGTCCATCAAAGTTCTCCAGACAA
>NW_011153848.1:0-570 GCF_000146605.3 Meleagris gallopavo | reverse complement strand
CCTTAGTACTGTCTAGGCGCTCACGCACGTCCTCTTTCCTGACTAAAGGGAAGTCTCCCATTCCCCAGACCCTCTCCACTAAACCTCCCAGGGGTGTGGGAAACCTGAGGGAGAGCCTTTTCACTGAAGACAGAAGTAAAGAAGGCATTCAGTATCTCTGCCTTCTCAGCATCCCCCGTTACCAGAACCAACCCCCCCCCCTCACTTAGTAAGGGGCCCACATTCTCTCTAGTTTTTCCTTTTTGCTGTTAACATACTTGAAGAAGCCTTTTTTTATTTATCCTTTATCACTTTAGCCAGATTCAATTCCAGGCGGGCTTTAGCCT
The DNA here is from genome assembly GCF_000146605.3 of Meleagris gallopavo. Classification (NCBI taxonomy): domain Eukaryota; kingdom Metazoa; phylum Chordata; class Aves; order Galliformes; family Phasianidae; genus Meleagris; species Meleagris gallopavo. The sequence continues at coordinate 244 of NW_011153848.1, read as the reverse complement.
TTCTCGTTGCATCCCTGCAGGCCCTGACTACATTCCTATATTCTTCCCAAGTGGTCAGACCCTTTTTCCACATTTCATGGACCTTCTTCTTTCCTTTGAGCTTGCGCGTGAGCTCCTTGCTCATCCACACGGGTCTCCTGCCACCTTTTCCCGATTTCTTGCTCACAGGGATGCACTGATCCTGAGCTTGGAAAAGCAATTCTCTAGTTTTCTTTCTTTCTTTCTTTCTTTTTTTTTAGGAATT
>NW_011153847.1:0-432 GCF_000146605.3 Meleagris gallopavo | reverse complement strand
TGATCTTGTCTTTTTGGGGGATGGCAAGTGCACTGAAGGGCTGCTAGGTGTAAGAGCAGCATGTGAATGTGGAGACTGCTTCCTTTGGGGTGTGGGGTGAGCCCTTAGAATGGGGTGAGTGATTCCTGCTTTCTTTCAGAGCTGTGAGCTCTGCTTTTCTGGAGGATCTCAAGCTGGATGGCTGTCATTCATAGGGCTATGTGCTAATTGCATCCATGCGGTGGGTGTTTTTGAAGGGCATTGTGTGCATCCTTGTTGTGTTGTAAATTCTGTTCTGCGTCTCTTCTGATTTCATTTTGCAGCCTGATGGAGTTGAAGGATTGCCTGGGCTCCTCCAGTCAGTGGTGTGAGATCTGTCCAGCAGGTAATGAACATCATGCACCCCATGTTGGTGCGCTGCTTGTATGCAGGTAGGTTTGCGATGTGATCCGA
>NW_011153846.1:0-465 GCF_000146605.3 Meleagris gallopavo | reverse complement strand
GCAAAAAACCCCAACAATGACGACTACATAACAAACAAACAACAAAAAAATCCCACTGTAGATGGAAGTGTCTATTTTCAGCTGGGATGGAACTGTTCCTTCAGCGTGTCTGGTGTGATGAGATGTTTTGGTTCTAGGAGAAAAGCAGTGTTGAGAACACACCGATGTTTGTAGCTCCTGCTAAGCATGCTGCACAGAGCCAAGGCCATTCTCAGCTAAGGATCCAAGGAGCTGGGAGGGAACAGAATTAGGACAGCTGACTTAAACTGGCCAAAGGGGTGTTCCGTGCAGTGTGACATCGTGCTTAGCCATCTTCTGGCTGAAACCAGAACCATCAGCTCGTGTATCCACATATAAACCCCCCTTCCTCTAATCTTAGATCGATCAATCTGCACCTGAATGTCCACACTGTGGAAATGTTTGAAGAGAGGATCAGTCGGTTCAGGAATATTTCTGTTCTTTTTG
>NW_011153845.1:0-817 GCF_000146605.3 Meleagris gallopavo | reverse complement strand
CATAACTTCGTATAGCATACATTATACGAAGTTATACGACATCGCCCTCCAGGTACCCTGAGATCCTCCCCTTCGCCCCCCTCCTGAGGGGCACCATCTCCCCACCACCCCCCTCCCCAGGTCCCGCCGCGGGGGCTAAGCCCTGTCAGCCCGGCTGGAGGTGGGCGGGCGGGCGGCAGAGCCCAGCCCCGGAGGAGAGCCGCCGCCTCCCAGCCCGCTCCTCGCGTCATTTCCATTCTTTACCTTTACCCGGGAGCGGCCAACCAGCGGGCGCGGCGCCGGGCCCCGCTCACCTGCTGCCGGCGGCGGGGGCGGAGCGGCGGCAGCGGGCTCCTGCGGTAAGGCTCCCGGCGGCGGCACGATGGTGTGCGGCGGCTTCGCCTGCTCCAAGAACTGCCTCTGCGCCCTCAACTTGCTCTACACGGTGCGTGGGTCGGGGTAGGAAGGGAGGCGGCCGCCTCGGGTTTGTCGCCGCGGAGACGCGGCTCTCCGGGATCGAAATCCAGAGCTCAGCCCAGGCCGGGAGGCCTCCAGCCTGCCAGGCCCCGTTTGGCTCTGCAGAGGGGAATCCCGGCGTGAGTGAGCGGGATTGGCTCCGTTGTTCCGAGGGTTTGAAACAAGTGCTTCTCTGCGGGGAGCCCCGTGTGGGCGCGCTGAGCCGCACAAAGGGGCTGAGTGGGGTCAGGGCGCGCCTTGCAGCGGGAGGTGAGCGCCGTGCCTGCCCGCCTTGCTGCTGAGAGCTGACATAACGCATCTTCTGGGAAGCTCCTGCCCTAAGGTAGATGCCTGCTTTCTTCTGGGCGACTTTTCAGGATAT
>NW_011153844.1:0-463 GCF_000146605.3 Meleagris gallopavo | reverse complement strand
TGTGGGAGAAAAAGTGGTAATTTCGTGTAAAAACATGTATTTGTGGGAGAAAAAGGGGTATTTTTTTGTAAAAACAGGTATTTGTGGGAGAAGAAGGGGTATTTTCGTGTAAAAACAGGTATTTTTTGAGAAAAAGGGGTATTTTCAGTGAAAAACAAATATTGGTGGGTGAAAAAGTGTTATTTTCGTGTAAAAACAGGTATTTGTGGGAAAAAAAGGGGTATTTTCGTGTAAAAACAGGTATTTGTGGGAGAAAAAGGAGTATTTTGGGTGTAAAAACAAATATTGGTGGGTGAAAAAGGGGTATTTTTGTGTAAAAACAGGTATTTGTGGGAGAAAAAGGGGTGTTTTGGGTGTAGAAACATATATTTGTGGGAGAAAAAGGGGTATTTTCGTGTTAAAAACAGGTATTTCCTGGAAGAAAAAGGTGTATTTTCGTGTAAAAACAGGTATTTGTGGGAGA
>NW_011153843.1:0-669 GCF_000146605.3 Meleagris gallopavo | reverse complement strand
ATCATGCAGCTTACGTGACTTTGGTTTTCTCTCTTGGTTCTCAGCTTTGCTTTCTCTTGCTATTTATCTTGCTCCACAGCTTCTGCTTGGAATATTCTTTCTTGTAGTCCCAAAATCCTCTCCTCCCACTCCCCTTCTTTTTTTTGTTTTTTGTTTTTTTGTTTATTAGCAAACTCTTACCGTACTAATAATAACATCATGGCACTAATCACATTTGTAACATCATCATGCCAGCATCCCAACTGCCTGCTTTAGAGCTTTCTCCTTCATTTTGTGTAACACTTTGTAACAGTATTTGCTCATTATGAAACTAAGAACACTCATTATAAAACTAAAAAACACCTCCAAGTCAAAAGTTATCCACTTCCGAGGTGCTACAACCCTTCAGTGAGCACATGCACTCTGGAGTTTTTAGCCTAGGCTTTTGAAAACAAAGCAGGACAATTTTACACAACTCAGAACAAAGGTATGCAATGATGAGAGGCACTCAAGCTCTGCCTGTAGGGTAAAACGTGGTATAAAAACAGCTGAAGAGAGGGGGGAAGATGGTTTTTTTTGGTTCTCAGTATTCCGCATCAAAACATCATGTAGTGTACTGGGAGTTCAAGTGTTAATGCTCCAATTCCAGGCACCTATCCCTATACATTACGGAAGTCCTGGGATCTGGCC
>NW_011153842.1:0-576 GCF_000146605.3 Meleagris gallopavo | reverse complement strand
CAGCCACAAACACGAACCCAAGGATGGAACCCCTCTCCTGTAAGCAAGGAGAGCTGGGCTGTTCAGCCTCCTGGAGAAGTGAAGGCTCCAAGGGAACCTGGTAACAGCCTTTCAATACCTCAAGGAAAGAACAAGGGAAAATGGCGGTGTAATCTAAGGAAAACGTCTTGTACAGTGAGGGTACTGAGGCAGCGGCACAGGTTGCCAGAGACATGGTGGATGTGCTGGCCCTTTCAAGGTGAGCCTGGCTCAGACTCTGAGCAACTTGATCTAGCTGTGGATGGTCAGCATGGGGGATCGGATCACATCGCAAACCTCTGCATACAAGCAGCGCACCAACATTGGGGGTGCATGATGTTCATTACCTGCTGGACACATCTCACACCACTGACTGGAGGAGCCCAGGCAATCCTTCAACTCCATCAGGCTGCAAAATGAAATCAGAAGAGACGCAGAACATAATTTAAAACACAACAAGGATGCACACAATGCCCTTAAAAAACACCCACCGCATGGATGCAATTAGCACATAGCCCTATTAATTACAGCCATCCAGCTTGAGATCCTCCAGAAAAG
>NW_011153841.1:0-567 GCF_000146605.3 Meleagris gallopavo | reverse complement strand
TGCGGCTCCGTGTGGGCGCTGCCCCCGGCGGCCCCGGTTCCCGGTTCCCGTTGGAGCCGGAGCTTCGCCGCAGCCGCTCCCTGCGATGTGCCGGGCGGTCCCGCCGTGCTTCGGCCGCGGGCTCCGCAGCACCGACCTGTTACAACCGCGGGGCTGCGGCCCCGGCCCACCGGGAGGAGGGATGCCGTGTGCGGAATGGGGAGCGAGGACCCCGTGTGGGGTGCACAGTGATACCCACCTGTGTGTGGGAATGGGGCTGTGTGGGGAGAAAACACCACGCAGTGTCTGCGGGGCTGGGCGCCTGGCGGTGGGACGGCAGAGGGGCTGTGAGCCCGCACTGCGGGGTGACTGCGGGGCTGGAATCCTGACAATGGAGTGTCTATGGGGCTGTGAGCCCACGTTGTGGAGCGTCTGTGGAACTGGGGGCCTGTGCTGTGGGGTATCTGCAGGACTGAGGACGTGGCGGGGGGTGTTTGTGGGGCTGGGGACGCGACGGGGGAGGTGCCAGTGTGGCTGTGAGCCCGTGCTGTGCTGTGGTCGTTGTGCTGGGTTGTGGGATGTGTCGGG
>NW_011153840.1:0-732 GCF_000146605.3 Meleagris gallopavo | reverse complement strand
TTGTCCACTTTTCTCCCACGTACTTGTCATTTTCTCCCAGAAATACCACATTTCACTTGGAAATTGGGCCTGTGCTTCCAAAAAGATGGTATTTTCTCCCAGGCATACCTGTTTTCTTCAAACTACTGCACGTTTTCTCCCAAAAAGACTAGATGACAAGACCAAATAGGACACTTGCAACCAAGAATAGGACATCTTCTCCCACAAATACCACTTGTCTCCCAAGGATAGGACATTTTCCCTAAATGCTATGGCAGTTCTGCTAAGAAATACTCCTTTCCTTCCCTAAATGGGACGTATGCACCCACAAAGACCACGACTCCGAGAAATTCCTCCCAGTTCCTCCCAATTACACTCCATTACATTCCTCATGATGACACTTACTCCCAGACTTTTGGCATTTTACTGCGGAAAGACCATTTCGATCCAGAATATAATGCCATTGGCCCTCACAAACACCGATTGCCTCACAAAGATGTGGCACATCCCACCAGAAAGACAATTGCTAGCCCCCAAAAGATGGCATTTACTCCCAGAAACACCAGCTTTCTCACACATTCCTCACCTTTTCCCCCCACATAAGACCTTTTCACCCAGAAATGACAGTTCTCTTAGGAATACCTCCCAGTTCCCCCTAATCTGCTACACCACACTCCTCAGTATGACACTTTCTCCCCAAACTAGGACGCTTTCTCCCAGAAAGGCCGCTTTTCCCCCAAAGTACACCGTTGG
>NW_011153839.1:0-437 GCF_000146605.3 Meleagris gallopavo | reverse complement strand
TGATATTTTCTCCAAGAAATGCCAGTTTTATCGCAAATATACGACATTTTATACCGCAAAGAGTCGCTTTCTCCCGAAAGTAAGCCATTTTCTGCCAGGAACTGCAGTTTCCTCCCACAAATACCATTTTTCAACCAGAAATAGGACGTTTTCTCCCATAAATACCGTTTTTCAACCAGAAATAGGACGTTTTCTCCGAGAAATAGTAGCTTTCTCCCAAAATATGATATTCTGCCCCAGAAATTCCAGTTTTATCACCAAAGACTCTACGTTTTTCACCAGAAATACCTATTTTATCCCAAACATGACATTTTCTCCAGAAATACCAGATTTCTTCCCTTAAATATGACACCTTTTCCAAGAAATAGTAGATTTTTCCCCAAAAATATGATATTTTCTCCAAGAAATGCCAGTTTTATCGCATAAATACGACATTT
>NW_011153838.1:0-344 GCF_000146605.3 Meleagris gallopavo | reverse complement strand
CCGGAAGCCGCGGGGCCGAATCGGGATGCTGACACCGTGCGCTGCGGCACCGCTGTAACGCGGCACTCTCTCTTTCAGCAGATGGATCGCGGCTCCGCCTGTGGGCGACGGGACGGTTCTCACGGCGCCGAGGAGAAGAGCTGCAGATGGAGCCCAGCAACCGTCCGTCTGCTGCCAGGAAGCACGGAATGGGTAAAACACACCGTCAGCTGCACCCCACGTTTGTTCTGCTTTCGGTCACTTAAAACTTGCTCGCTGTTGCCAGTGAGAGTTCTCACGCAAGTGCTTCAGAGTACGTTTTCCTCGCCCCTCCACCGCAAACCTTCTCCCCTTCAGTCTCACAC
>NW_011153837.1:0-640 GCF_000146605.3 Meleagris gallopavo | reverse complement strand
AGAGCTCCTTTCCAGCAGGTCAGCTGATGTGTGTGGTTTTTCATCCCCAGCTGTAGCACTCTACACTTGCCTTTTTTTAATCTCACAAGGTTCGTTTTCACCTAACTCTCCAGTCTGTCCAGGCCTAGTTGAACAGTAGCACAGCATTCCACTGTGTCAGTTACTCCTCGCATCTTTCTATCATCATGAAACTTGGTGAAAATGTATTCTATCCCATCATTAAACAAGACCAGACCCAGTACCAACTCCTGGGCAAATTCAGTAGTCGTACCCACAAACATCATATCAAAAAAGATGCAATCTGAACAGTGAAGCCTGAGGGCCTAGTCCTAAAGCAGCTAACTGCAGCATTAGTATGAATTATTCTGCCTTCAGCATGTTAGTTTTTTGAAGAACATACATGAATTATTGGCATTTCGTTATTCCTGTAAACAACTTTTGTCCTGTCAGGCTTATGGCAGATTTCATTCCTCACTGACCTCATGAAAACTTCACTCTCAAACTAGTCATATGTTGTATGTTTATCCCAACTATCTTTGTATTCTACCATGTACCTACCCAATATGGTTGCTTATATTCACTCTTCTAGGCTAATGAAGCCATTCTTAATGCTCCTATTCATCTTTTCCATCCACAAATA
>NW_011153836.1:0-483 GCF_000146605.3 Meleagris gallopavo | reverse complement strand
CTTTTCAGTTCTTTTAAAGCTTTTCTAATGTTTCTTCTTGAGTATTTTTCCATCTCTTGGTTTTTTTGCTTACTTAATTCATATGCTTATCTGTCTGTCTGTCTGTCTGTCTACCTGTTCGCTTGCTTGCTCGCGTGCGCGTGCGCGCGTGAGTAGGCCCGGCCTGGCGCGCCCTCCGTCGGGAAGAAGGGGGTCGGCGACGGGGTTGCGGGTGGATTTTGCGGCCGGCCACCTGAACTTCCCGTCGCGCCCGCGTGCCCGCGCCCAGCCTAGACGCAACGCTTCAACGCTTAATCTAACCTCGCCCGCCTATCCTAGCCCCCAGCCCCAGCCCTAGCCCTAACGTCGCCCTCTCCTGGATGCGCTCCGCCCGACCGGCCCGCTTTTTCTGCAACACCCGCACGTACTTTTCTGGTGGTCGTCCCCTCCCCCCCCCCCCCACCCCCTTTCTTACGTTCTTCTCAAAGACGTCCGTCCGACCGA
>NW_011153834.1:0-366 GCF_000146605.3 Meleagris gallopavo | reverse complement strand
GTTTAAGGGAAGAAATCTGGTATTTCTGGGAGAAAATGTCATGTTTGCGGATAAAATAGGTATTTCCGGTGAAAAACGTAGAGTCTTTGGTGATAAAACTGGAATTTCTGGAGCAAAATATCATATTTTGGGAGAAAACCCGTATTTCTTGAAGAAAATGTCATGTTTTGGGGGCAAAAGCTACTATTTCTCGGAGAAAACGTCATATTTCCGGTTGAAAAACGGTATTGATGGGAGAAAAGGTCCTATTTCTGGTTGAAAAATGGTATTTGTGGGAGGAAACTGCAGTTCCTGGCAGAAAACGGCATATTTTTGGGAGAAAGTGGCTATTTGCGGTATAAAATGTCGTATATTTGCGATAAAACT
>NW_011153833.1:0-575 GCF_000146605.3 Meleagris gallopavo | reverse complement strand
TTTTTTAGGGAAAAATTCATTTTTTGGGGGGGAAGTTGAGGATTTTTGAGTATCTGTGCTGCCAACCTGACACCAGGCTGTGAGATTTGGGGAAAAAACGGTAAATTTGGGTCATTTGGGGGAAAAAAACCCTCAATTTTGGGGCTGCGACGTCCGTTTCTGTGTTCACCTTTTCCCCCCAATTTCCCCCAAACCAAAACCCAAACCCCCAAATTTGGCACAGAAATTCCTCACACCCTTCCCCCTTCCTCCCCCATTTTGGGACAAAACCCCCCAATTTTAGGTCAAAATCCCGCAATTTGGGGCCAAAATCCCCATTTCTTCCCCCCCTCACCCCTCCCCCATAATCCCAACAAAAAAACCCAAAATCTCCCAAATTCAGCCCAAAAAAAAATCCCACAAATCCTCTTCAATATCTCAGTCCCACAGCTGGACCCCAAATCCCTCAATTTTAGCTCAAAATCTCTCAATTTTGGGTAAAATCCCTCAGTTTTGGGGCAAAATCCCTGCATCCCAGACGTCCCCCACTCCTCCCATTACCCCCAAATCCCCCAAAACCCCCAAATTCACCCCAA
>NW_011153832.1:0-424 GCF_000146605.3 Meleagris gallopavo | reverse complement strand
GTATTGCGTCACATGGGGGTTGTGACGTCATTTGGGGTTTGTGATGTCGCAATGGGTATGTGACGTCATTTTTGGGCGTGTGACGTCACTTGGGGGTTGTGACGTCACATGGGGTGTGTGACGTCATTTTAGGGGTGTGTGACGTCAAGTTGGGCATGTGACGGCACTTGGCGTTTTTGACGTCACATGGGGTGTGTGACGTCATTTTAGGGGTGTGTGATGTCACTTTGTGGGTATTGCGTCACTTGGGTGTTGTGACGTAACATGGGGTGTGTGACGTCACTTTTTTGGGTTATGACGTCACATGGGTGGGTGTGATATCACATGGGGTGTGTGACATCACATGGGGGTTGTGACGTCATTATGTGGGTGTGACATCACATGTGGTAGTGTGACGTCAGATGGCGTCTGTGACGTTATTTTG
>NW_011153831.1:0-311 GCF_000146605.3 Meleagris gallopavo | reverse complement strand
GATGATCTCTGGAGGTCCCTTCCAACCCCTACAATTCTGTGATTCTGATTCCTGTAGTTGCCTCAGAACCTCAACTTAATGGTGGTGTTTTTTTTTGTTTGTTTGGTTTTTTTTTTTTGGTTTGTCCTTTGTTGGTTTTGTGTGTTTAAATAAAGTGAAAGCCTAATCCGCTCTGCTTGTATATCTTCTTTTATAGCTTTCAGGCAGAGGTCATCTCGCTGTGTTTGTTCTTTAAAAACCAGGAATCCTGGTGGGGGCCTGTTTGCAACTTTGCAATACAAACAGTAACCGCTTAGTGTAACTGTTGCAAA
>NW_011153830.1:0-456 GCF_000146605.3 Meleagris gallopavo | reverse complement strand
TGCTGAAGTGAATGCGGGAAAGAAAGCCAAGGGCAATGGCCAAGAGAATGTGGCATGGAATGCAAAAACAGGAGGGCAAGAGAACGCGACAGGGAACGCCAAAACTGAATGCTGAAGTGAATGCGGGAAAGAAAGCCAAGGGCAATGGCCGAGAGAATGTGGCATGGAATGCAAAAACAGGAGGGCAAGAGAATGCAGTAAGGAACATCGAGGGCAAAGGGAAGGAAGACACTACAGTGAAAGGCCAGAAACAAGGAGAACACAGAAAGAAAAGAACAGGCAGCCTTCCGGGCACCGTGAAGTACAATTAAGAGCTCTGGGAGCACCATGTTGTGCCACGCTATGGAATGGGTAAACACTGGTGGCTGTGCATTGCCCTTACCTGCTGGGCAGACAATTACCAGTCAGCAAAGTGAGCTTCCGGGGCATTCCAGGAAATGCAGATCCTGGCTCCTT
>NW_011153829.1:0-424 GCF_000146605.3 Meleagris gallopavo | reverse complement strand
CTGTGACACATGGATCTGTAAGCATTCTGCCTTCTGTGACATGCCCATGCCGTCACAATGCCAGTTCCCTGTACCACCTGCCCATCATGCAACAATCCTACTGTTCTTTTGACTAAAAATCTCTGCACGGATGTCCATGTCAAAAATGGAACATCTCTCCAGCTGTGCAGCAGAGGACACGAGCTTCCATGCTCTAGCCATGTTCTCCTCTCGGCCTCTGGCTCTCCAACACAAAGAACAAGATGCAAAATCAGTTGCATCACAAACACTCCTTTCATCCTGTCTACTTCAACAGACAACCCAGACGGGCCCGCTCTCCTGCCCTCTTACTTCAGCCTCTGCACACCATCCTACTCTCCTGAGCATTAGGCTGGCACAGGGATGCAGCTCTTTCTAGGCTCTCCCGATGCAGCCCATGGCACCA
>NW_011153828.1:0-498 GCF_000146605.3 Meleagris gallopavo | reverse complement strand
GGTCCCCTGCACACGTAAGAGGAGGGCTGTAGCCAAGAAGAGCGTGGCGACCCAGACTGAGATCCCAAAGCAGCACGCTAGTGTTCAGGTTGCTGGCTGCAATGAGTGCCAGAGTCTGGCCCTTGAAGTGCCAGGCGATGGAGGCAACGCCTGCGTAAGGTGCGACCAGGTAAATGACCTTCTCAGTCTGGTGGCCTGCCTGAGGGAAGAGGTGGAGAGGCTGAGGGCCATCAAGGACTGTGAGAAGGAAATTGACTGGTGGTGCCAGGCCCTATCGGCCCCGAGGTCCCAGCATGCGACTGTGGCTCCCTATGGGGCATGTGGCCTCCAGTCGCCTTGCAACAAGTGACGGCGAGGAATCGACAGACAGACTGTGCTCTGGATATAGCGAGCCCCCAGTCTGCTCCTTCCCTCACAATACTTATGTAGAACTAGGGGTGTGGGACTGGGACAAAACTCTCTCCCAAAAGGGCAAGGTGATATCCACTGCTCAGTGGC
>NW_011153827.1:0-331 GCF_000146605.3 Meleagris gallopavo | reverse complement strand
AAAAGGGTTGGGGAGGAGGGAAGGAAGGGATTTTAGGAGCAGGAAGGAGGGGAGGAAAAAGGGTTTGGGGGCAGGAGGAGGAAGGAGGGGAACCGGGAGCCGGAAGGAAAACGGGGCTTCGGGGGGCAGGAGGAGGAGCCGGGGGGCTGAGAGGAAGGAGCGTGGGGCACAAAGGGGGGCGGCGTCACCTCCTCCTGCTCCTCGTCGCTGTCGTCGTCGCTCACCACGGGTTTGGCCCTGGAGCCCCGGCTGGCGCGGCGCCGGCCCTTCAGCCGCTCCTGCGCCTTCTCCTTGCGGCCCAGTTTGATCTTCACCTTCACCGAGCGAGCTG
>NW_011153826.1:0-538 GCF_000146605.3 Meleagris gallopavo | reverse complement strand
GGGTGGGGGTGGAATTTTGGGGTCATTTCTCCTCATTAATGCCATTCTCCCATTAACGCCGTTCCCCATTTATGACGTTTCCTGTTTACGGCACTTCCCCATTTACGACAATCCCTGATTTACGGCATTGCTTATTTACGGCACTTTCCCTTTTACGATTTCTTTGTTGTTTTGGCATTTCCCCCTTAAATCCTACTCCTCATTTACGACAGTTTCTCCTTTACGCCATTCCCCGCTTACGACATCCCTCATTTATGACATTTGTTTTTTACGCCCTCCCTCACTTACGGCATTCCCCATTTACGGCAGTTCTCCCTTTACGCCATTCCTCATTTACGACATCCCCTTTAACGCTCTCCCTCACTTACGGCACTCCCCCTTTACTCCATTCCCCCTTTACGACAGTTCCCCCTTTACGACAGTTCCCCCTTTACGCCATTCCCCCTTTACGACAGTTCCCCCTTTACGCCATTCCCCCTTTACGGCATTCCCCCTTTACGGTATTCCCCCTTTACGCCATTCCCCCTTTACAGCATTC
>NW_011153825.1:0-518 GCF_000146605.3 Meleagris gallopavo | reverse complement strand
GTGTGCGGGTGGAGGTGTGCGTTTGGCAGCGCGCCCATCAGTTGAACAGCGCTGTGTTGTTTTAATCACTCGTCAGCCGCCCCCTAAGGCTCCTCGTGGCCGAGGATTTCCTCGACCTGGCCAGCTGGGTTTCATGCTGAGTCCCCTCTTGCCTCTCGTGGCCTGGAGAAGCCAGCCCCTTTGTGGGGCTCCTTCTGCCTGCCCTGGCATTTGAGCAGGGTTCTGTGCTCTGGTTTGTAGAACTCATGTCTCTGAGACTGGTAGTATGAAGGTCTGACAGGTAACAGTTACATGCTGGTGCTGTAGTGTTTTGATTAGGTGACCTTAAAGACTCTTTCCAACATAAATGATGCGACAGCTCAGTAATTGAAAAGTCATAGAATTAGTCACAGAATAACTTGGGCTGGAAGTTCCAAACCCCTGAGTGGGCAGGACTGCCCCCACCAGCTCATGCTGCCCAGGGCCCATCCAGCCTGGCCTCGAGCACCTCCAGGAATGGGGCACCACAGCTTCTCTGG
>NW_011153824.1:0-418 GCF_000146605.3 Meleagris gallopavo | reverse complement strand
CACACACCCGGACGTACCGTTCGCAGCGCCAGCTGCTGCTCGCATTGCCATTCCTCGGGCACCTGGAAGGTGCAGGAGCTCCGCTCGCTGCTCAGCTCACAGCCTGCGTACATCGGGGGGGTCAGCAGGAGACCCCCCCCCCCAAAGCGTGCCTTCCACAGGGATGAAGAAGGGACTCACCCCAAATAAAGGACATGGGCTTCTCGGATTTGGTGCCAATGCTCTCAGAAAGGGACATCGCTCCTGGGCTGGGGGGAAGGACGGAAGGACACGGCGTAGTGGGGGGGCTCAGACTTATCCGAGACCCCCCCCAGCCCCACACATCGCACCGCAGGCACAGCGCCGGGACTCACCACGAGCACCGCAGCAGAAGAAGCAACATCCCCCCCCGCGCCCACCCGGCCGCTTATAGGGGCAC
>NW_011153823.1:0-533 GCF_000146605.3 Meleagris gallopavo | reverse complement strand
AAACAGGTATTTCTTGGAGAAAAAGGGGTATTTTCATGTAAAAAGAGGAATTTGTGGGAGAAAAAGGGGTATTTTCGTGTAAATCAGGTATTGGTGGGAGAAAAAGGGGCATTTTCGTGTAAAAACAGGTATTTGTGGGAGAAAAAGGGGTATTTTCGTGTAAAAACAGGTATTTGACGGAGAAAAAGGGTTATTTTCGTGTAAAAACAGGTATTTGTGGGAGAAAAAGGGGTATTTTCGTGTAAAAGCATGTATTTGTGGTAGAAAAAGTGGTATTTTCATGTAAAAACAGGTATTTGTGGGAGAAAAAGGGGTATTTTCGTGTAAAAACAGGTATTTGTGGGAGAAAAAGGGGTATTTTCGTGTAAAAACAGGTATTTGTGTGAGAAAAAGGGGTATTTTCGTGTAAAAAACAGGTATTTGTGGGAGAAAAAAGGGGTATTTTCGTGTAAAAAACAGGTATTTGTGTGAGAAAAAGGGGTATTTTGGTGTAAAAAACAGGTATTTGTGGGAGAAAAAAGGGGTATTTTTTG
>NW_011153822.1:0-400 GCF_000146605.3 Meleagris gallopavo | reverse complement strand
TTCTATGATCTGTGGAGGTGGGTGAAGAGTTGGACTGGATCGTGGAGGTCTTTTTCATCCTAGCCATTCTGTGATTCTGTGTTAATTCGGCATAAATAATGATGTTCTGTGTTCTCTGCCATCTTCATGTGAGTGTGACTAAAGTGTTAAAGATTGCTAGATCCAGAACAGAATCACACTGTATCTACGTAAAAGAGAGTTGTATATCTAAGTTTTCAATCTAATGATGCAGACTAGATAGTCAGTGGATCTTGAAGAAGAACTTAACCCACTCTGAAGTAAACAGTTTCAGATTTGCTCTCCATTGATTTTAGCAGCTGACTAGAATAGAGTGTAGACACCGTGATCACCCATGGACTTCCTCTCTAATTTTAGCTTTGGAAAATAAATCTTGGATGGA
>NW_011153821.1:0-313 GCF_000146605.3 Meleagris gallopavo | reverse complement strand
TCGTATTTCTGGGAGAAAATGTCATGTTTTGGGGGCAAAATCTGGTATTTCTGGGAGAAAACGTAATATTTCTTGTAGAAAAAATGGTGTTTGTGGGAGGAAACTGCAGTTCCTGGCAGAAAATGGCATATTTTTGGGAGAAAGCGGCTATTTGCGGAATAAAATGACGTATTTACGCGATAAAACTGGCATTTCTTGGGGAAAATATCATATTTTTGGGGAAAAATCTACTATTTCTTGGAAAAGGTGTCATATTTAAGGGAAGAAATCTGGTATTTCTGGAGAAAATGTCATGTTTGGGGATTAAATAGGT
>NW_011153820.1:0-375 GCF_000146605.3 Meleagris gallopavo | reverse complement strand
CCCCTCGCCTTGTACAGCTGATGGTGCTGGATCGAAGAGGCAGGACCTGCCTGTCTCATTCCACGACCCCTGGGGATGGAGGGGAGTGCATAGCTGTCAGTGCACAGGGGCATTTTGGCGCTGCAGCTGCGTGCGTGAGCATGCCAACCACTCCTGGAGTGTAAATCAGCGTCGGCATTCACACACGTCAGGCCGTAGTCTGGGGACGAACCAATGAACTCTCAAACATGGCGTTGCAGTGCAGTCGCAGCACAGCGCTCCCAGGGCAGTTCCTCAATCAAGTTCAGGGGGCTACGGAGGAATGAGAGATGTTCAAGAACTCCAACGGGGAAAAGAAATGCAGCTCTGTCACATTCCCATGCCTTGCGTGTGAAA
>NW_011153819.1:0-528 GCF_000146605.3 Meleagris gallopavo | reverse complement strand
AGGCCATAATTACTTGTTGTGGAATTATGTTCATATATAACTACTTAAGGGCATTGACGGAGACACCTGCATGGTACCTGTATGCAATGTGGTATGGTCTGAATTTTGACATTCACATCCCAGATGGAATGGCTAATTTTACAAACAGCACAACGTTCAGACCAGTCTCCAGGCTTCCTTATCGGTTTGTCAGACGGTTTTCGAATTCTGAATTAATACTCATGGGCGCGCTATTGTTTTCCTGGATTGTGATTATATTCCTTTACAAAGGGAAGGAGTCTCCTCCAGAACCAGAGAGTGCTGACTGGCAGGGAATATGGAGAGGTTTAGGAAAGATCTTAAAAGCAAGGGGACCCGCAGTGTCATGGGATTTCACACTTGAACATCTGTGGGATCCTGAGAAACTAAGTCAGTATTGAGTCAGGGACAGCGCGGCTTACATAACTCTAAGGAGGTACAACGTATTTGGGGTTTGGCTTGTGCTTACCGCGCCCTATATAATACTATTCTGGAGAGAGAGAGTTTCCG
>NW_011153818.1:0-378 GCF_000146605.3 Meleagris gallopavo | reverse complement strand
TTGAAGTTGAGGCAGGGAAGATTTAGGTTGGATTTAGGTTGCACCACCCAGCTGATACAGGCACTCCAGCCTTTAGCTGAGCACTGTCTAAGAAACCAGAACTCAGACTCCTAATGAGCCCAACACTGAGTTTTAGCAAGCAGAGAAGGAAGAAGCACAAAGTTTAAGCGTTGCACATGGACACGCTTCTGAGCCAGAAGGTCTTGGTCCTCTTCACAGCGAAGGGGGCAGCTAGAGGCGGGGAATGGATGCACAGCCCCTTAACTCTGATCAGCAAGGAAAGAAGAAAAATGGAAGCAAACACGGCCAACTTCTACCAGTTCAAATCTGCTTCAAGACTCACTGCAAAATCTCAGCTAGAAGAAGTATCACCTCAAC
>NW_011153817.1:0-317 GCF_000146605.3 Meleagris gallopavo | reverse complement strand
GTGCCCAGCAGATCCTCGATGAAAAAGGACGAGACGCGGGCAGATGTGGAGCCGGCGCTTTCCGTCGCTTCGTCCGGCATCGTTGGTAAAACAGCTGCGGGAGGGGAGAGGGTCCCGGCTCCGCCGGAGGATGGCTCCTCGGCTCCCCGCTGCCCCGCGGCCGCCTCCTGCCTCTGCTTAGTCCCGTGGATGCTCTCCTGGTATAAAAGGGTTTTTTTCCGGAGTAATCATTTCAGATCGTGGTTTGCCATCATTTCCTGCAAGCTAGGAGGGGAGGGGGGAGGAGGAGGAATGGAAGGGAATGGGGAAGAAAAAAA
>NW_011153816.1:0-416 GCF_000146605.3 Meleagris gallopavo | reverse complement strand
GGTTTTCCACTGCGACACATCTGCATTCAGAGAGGAAAAGAGAGGAAGGGAAAACCCTCTCTAATAAGGCATTGTCAAGTTCGAGGAGCGACAGCTGTAGTGCTCTCAGGGAGAGCGTTCAGAAAGTGGGGAGAGATCCTTCAGGACTGCGCAGAAAAAACCCCCCACTCGCAGGTAGTGCAGGAGGCTGAATTCGCACTTGTCGGCATCGGAATCGCACTCCTTCGCTCTCACGCGTAGAAAGCGGCATTCGCGCTGAACCGCTCCGGAGACTTTGCCGGAGCTGGCCGAGAAATCGCGTACATCCCCGAACGCCGCTTTCAGCCGTCAGCAGCGGTCTCGTGTTTCTCGCTTGCCGAGAACGGGCCGCTTCAGCCGGCTGCTTTTCTCCGACGAGTGATCGGGTTACTCTCCGC
>NW_011153815.1:0-408 GCF_000146605.3 Meleagris gallopavo | reverse complement strand
AAGGGCTTCGCAGGGACTAAGGATGGGGGGAGAGGGAGGAGTTAGAGACAGCTTATCGGAGCAAGAATGACAGAAAAATAAGGGATGGCAGACTCCGGGTGTGGGATAATGATGGGCTGAAGGCCGCAAACAGAAGGGTTTGAGAACAGCCCGAGGACGCCTGGCAGCGAGGCGATTCGATGTCCGCAGGGCGAGCTGAAATGGGGCTGGGGTGGCTGCCCCTCCCGCAGGGTCAGAAGTGAACAGGGAGAAAGACTGCGAGCCTCCGCGGGGAAGATGAGGATTCTGCATCCCACGGCCACCAGGAGGAGACCCTCACCGCTCACTGCGCACGCGCGAGGGGGGCCGCGTGCTGCTGGGTTCTCGGAACGTAAGGAACGTGGATCCCAATTCCTGGAAACTACTGAT
>NW_011153814.1:0-305 GCF_000146605.3 Meleagris gallopavo | reverse complement strand
TGGGGTTTTGGGGTCCAACTTTGGGGTTTTGGGGGAGATACGAGCAAACTTGAGGGATTTTGGGGTGAAGAAGCACAATTTTGGGTCATTTGGGGTTGGTTTTTTTTGTGGGGAGGGGTTTATGGGGGGATTTGGGGGTGAAAATTTGGGTTTGGGGTCAAATTTGGGTTTTTTGGGGGGATTTTGGGGTCAACCGTTGGGATTTTGGGGTCCAACTTTGGGGTTTTGGGGGAGATAGGAGCAAACTTGAGGGATTTTGGGGCTGAAAAAGCACAATTTTGGGTCATTTGGGGTTGGTTTTTTTT
>NW_011153813.1:0-443 GCF_000146605.3 Meleagris gallopavo | reverse complement strand
GACAACATCTTTCTCTCAAAGTTTTGTTGCATACAGGAAACTGGTTTCTTGATTTTAGTATTGGTTACTATTTTCATGCGCAGTAGCTGGGAAAACAGTAAAGAGTAAATCAGTGGTAAATAACAGGCAATAAGGAATGTTGAAAATATCTTCAGATACATTTTCATGTTATAACAAGTTTAATAAGGCAGTTGTTGGTAGTTGAAACTCTTTAAAATTCTGCTTGTATACATACACATAGATATTGAGAACAGCCCTGCGGACGAGGACTTGAGGGTTCTGGTTGTCAAGAAACTGGACGTGAGCCAGCAGTGTGTGCTTGCAGCCTGGAAGGCCAGCTGTATCCTGGGCTGCATCAAAAGAGGCATGGGACAGCAGGGCGAGGGAGCTAATTGTCCCCCTCTACTCCGCCCTTGTGAGACCCTGTCTGGAGTACTGCATTC
>NW_011153812.1:0-309 GCF_000146605.3 Meleagris gallopavo | reverse complement strand
ATGCATGGAGCCTCTGTGCCAGTAGTAAAGGGATTGTTTTTGCCCCCTCATTTCTGGTTAGGCTTACTTCGGCCTACAATACTGTTAACTCGTTGGGATCCCCCTGTCACTCCAGATATACAGATGGGTTCCTACCCCTTGATGGCCTTGGAGTATGTTGTGCACCAGTGTCCACCAGAGCTGTATACTCCCATGGTTCATTTGCCTGGACATTGAATTCACACAGTCCAATATACCCGCCCTCCCCTTTCCTTTACTGGCTGGAGGCAGGGTCCCTCTAGTTCTGGTTACTGTATATATTATTCATCT
>NW_011153811.1:0-423 GCF_000146605.3 Meleagris gallopavo | reverse complement strand
AAAGGTGTCATATTTAGGGGAAGAAATCTGGTATTTCTGGAGAAAATGTCATGTTTGGGGATAAAATAGGTATTTCTGGTGAAACGTAGAGTCTTCGGTGATAAAACTGGAATTTCTGGGGCAGAATATCATATTTTGGGAGAAAGCTACTGTTTCTCGGAGAAAACGTCATATTTCTGGTTGAAAAACGGTATTGATGGGAGAAAACGTCCTATTTCTGGTTGAAAAATGGTATTTGTGGGAGGAAACTGCAGTTCCTGGCAGAAAATGGCATATTTTTGGGAGAAAGCGGCTATTTGCGGTATAAAATGTCGTATATTTGCGATAAAACTGGCATTTCTTGGGGAAAAATATCATATTTTTGGGGAAAAACCTACTATTTCTTGGAAAAGGTGTCATATTTAAGGGAAGAAATCTAGGTAT
>NW_011153810.1:0-381 GCF_000146605.3 Meleagris gallopavo | reverse complement strand
TTTTTATTACTTTAATCTTTCTTTTCTATTTGCTGGTTTTTCCTGGCTTTGGTTTGCTCTTTGGTTATTGTTGGTATCGGGGCCTTGCATTGCTGTTAAATTTTGGTTCTTTCTTTCCATTGTTAAGCACTGGTGAGCTTTGTTCTCTCTTTACTTTGCTAGGATTCTTTGCTTTGCCATGCTAGTGTATTGAATTCATTGGCTTTCCTCTTGTATTTCTCGACCTCGTTTTGCTTTGCTTTGCTCTCCATCCTTGTTTTGCAATTTCTCATTTGTTTTTTTCTGTAGTGAGGCTTTTTTGTTTGCTTTGCCTTGTCTTTGTTTCATAGATTGTTTGTCTTTCCTGCTGCTTTCTTTGCGTGATCTTGTTCCTTGCTGCAA
>NW_011153809.1:0-451 GCF_000146605.3 Meleagris gallopavo | reverse complement strand
CATATCCCCCCCCATGTCACCCCATTTCACCCCATATCACCCCGTACCACTCCTCATATGACCCTATATGACCCCATATCACCCCATAACCCCCCACTTTCCCCCCCCAGAGGCGTCCCGGTGCCGCATGGGCCGGGTTGGGGGCACCCATGGGTGGTGGGGGAACCCATCGCCCCATATCACCCTGTATCACCCCCCATATGCTCCTATATGATCCAATATGACCCCATAGCACCCCATATCACCCCATAACCCCTCTCTTTTCCCCCCCCAGAGGCGTCCCGGTGCCGCATGGGCCGGGTTGGGGGCACCCATGGGTGGTGGGGCCCGCAGGCGCAGCTGCTGACGTCATTGGAGCAGTGCAGGGAGCAGGACGTCCCGCCTGGGCTGCACCTCCTCACCTTCCTGAGCCCCCGGAACGACTCCCAGCCGGACAAGGTGGGCGGGGCTA
>NW_011153808.1:0-316 GCF_000146605.3 Meleagris gallopavo | reverse complement strand
GTGCTCCGAATGGAGGGGGGCACCGGGATCCCCCGTGGTTCGTTAAGGTTTTGCTCCCCCATTTTTCTCTTTTATGATAAGGGGGGGCTGCTCCGGGTCTGCCCCCTTTTCCCTTTCTGGCTCGGGGTTGCAGACCCGCTCGCTTTTCTCGTTCTTTTTTTGCACAGGGGGCTCCTGGGATGGGTGCCACCCCCCGGCTCCCATCCAGCACCCAAATGAAGGCTGGTGGCGTGGGGGTGTCCGTCTCTCTTAGCGGTGTATGGGGGGCTCAATGGGTGCAGGGTGCTGAGGACCCCCCCGGGATTCATTACGGTTT
>NW_011153807.1:0-383 GCF_000146605.3 Meleagris gallopavo | reverse complement strand
AAGAAATCAATAAATGCGCTCCAACACTGCCACACATCCCCCATTCTCACCCCAAACCCCTCCCCACGTGCCCCCAGACCCCCTACATCCCCATGCCACCCCATGTCCCCACACCCACAAGTCCCACTGTATGGGGCTGCTGAATCACGGCCTGAACCTTCGATTGATCACCTGAGGTGAGCAATGAGTCAGCCATGGGAGCACAGGTGAAGGCAATTCAGCTGTGCTGCAGGAAGGGGTGGAGCCTGGCTCCACCTCTCCTAGACCCATTTAAGAGCTGACTGCCAATGGAGAAGGATCTCTCTCTGGAGAGAGGCAGCATCTGAACCTGGGGAGTGCTTCCTTTGGAGTATGCCTTGTTCTTTGGTGATGGAGTGAGTGAT
>NW_011153806.1:0-510 GCF_000146605.3 Meleagris gallopavo | reverse complement strand
AAAATGCGTAGAAACTACAAGGCTGTATTCAAAGTTAGGTCTCAGTTGGACACTTGCTGATGTTGCTGGGAGAAAGTGAAGAAGAGGGAACTTTGAAAGTGCTGCATACAAAGGAACCTTTTTGTTGCTTTCAGAACTCTTTGACATTCTTCTGTATGCGTAACTTACTAAAAAGAGTGCTGCTAAAATGGTTCTTAGGTCTGAGGTCATTTTGAATAGGAATACTCTTTAATCTACTGTGTTTGTTGCTGAGAAGCTCAGTGTGAGCCAACCATGTCTGCTTGCAGCCCAGAAATCCAGTATCTTTGGCTGCATCAAAAGCAGTATGACTAGCAGAGCAAAGGAGGTGATAATTTGCCTATATACTGCTCTCATGAGGCCTGTAGTAGGGCCTCTTAAGGTAAGAAGGACACAGACCTATCAGTATGGGTCCAGAGAAGAGCAAATTAGGATGATCAGAGAGCTGTGGTTTAACATACGTGTACAAATTAAGGACTGATTTTTTGGTTT
>NW_011153805.1:0-357 GCF_000146605.3 Meleagris gallopavo | reverse complement strand
ATATATATATATATATATATATATATATATATATATATAAACAACAAATCAGAATTGTTGAATTCTGCCCTTACATGGTGTATGGGGCTGCTGAATCACGGCCTGAATCTCTGATTGATCACCTGAGGCGAGCAATGAGTCAGCCACAGGAGCACAGGTGAAGGCAAATCAGCTGTGCTGCAGGAAGGGGTGGAGCCTGGCTCCACCTCTCCTAGACCCATTTAAGAGCTGACTGCCAGTAGGGAAGGATCTCTCTGGAGATTGCGAGCCCAGGACAGGGTGACTGACTTTCTCTCATTACTCCAATATAAATTGTATTAGCCAAGCTCCTGGATATATATATATATATATATATAC
>NW_011153804.1:0-594 GCF_000146605.3 Meleagris gallopavo | reverse complement strand
GGGGTTTTTTGGGGTCCTATTGTGTCCTATGGCGTCCTATGGGGTCCTCTGGGGTCCTATTGTGTCCTATGGGGCCCTATGGGGTTTTTTGGGGTCCTATTGTGTCCTATTGTGTCCTATTGGGTCCTATGGGGTCCTATGGGGTCCTATTGTGTCCTATGGCGTCCTATTGTGTCCTATTGTGTCCTATTGTGTCCTATGGGGTCCTATGGGGTCCTATTGTGTCCTATGGGGCCCTATGGGGTCCTATTGTGTCCTATGGGGCCCTACGGGGTCCTGTAGGTTTTCCTCCGTGCGATCCAAAACCAAACAGCCGCCCTATTTTTGGGTCCCCAAAAAGCCCCGATTCGACCATTTTTTTATTTATTTATTTTTTTTATTTTATTTATTTATTTTGTGCAGCTGCAGCCTCCAGGTGTCCCATCCCCGGGGGGAGGGGGGGGCGTCTATTTTTGGGGCGAAAAAAGCGATTTTGGGTGAAACTGGAAACCTTTCGGGTGCCGCCGAGCGGAGCGTTGTTGTTTTTTTTGGGGGGGTGTTTTTTCGTCACTTTTTTCACCACTTTTGCGGTTTTTCGGCCCATTTCGGGGCTCC
>NW_011153803.1:0-682 GCF_000146605.3 Meleagris gallopavo | reverse complement strand
GGATACCAACAAGAGCATGGAACCTAGAAGACTTCATTGTTCCTAATAGGAAAAAAGCCGCCTCAAGTGTCTCGGGCCACGACGCCTGAGCCATCGGAAGCAAAAGAATTGGCCCTAGCACAGTTCATGGCGTGACGGGGGATGTTAGTCCCCCTAGGGCCTCCAGGCGGCACCGGAGGCTCTATGTAGAATTACCGATTTATTGGTCCCCCCAAAATATTCAGCGAGTTATGGCATTAGTGGACACTGGAGCAGAAACATCAATCATTTATGGAGATCCCAACAAATTTCATGGAAACAGAGTGATGATTGGTGGTTTTGGGGGACAAACTATTCCTGTCACCCAAACGTGGTTAAAACTGGGGGTTGGGCGTCTCCCACCCCGGGAGTATAAGGTATCTATTGCCCCAGTCCAGAAATACATCTTGGGCATAGATATTCTATGCGCTCTGGCTCTCCACACAACCGTGGGAGAGTTCAGACTCCGACAGAGATGTATTAGGACCCGGGCGGTGCAGGTAATATTAAGAGGCCATGCGAAACATGGGCCAATTTGCCTGCCGAAACCGCGCCGGGTTACTAATGTGAGACAGTACAGACTCCCGGGTGGGCAGGACGAAATATCAAAAACAGTGCAAGAATTTGAAAAAGTGGGCATTATAAGACCTGCCCTTACAACAGC
>NW_011153802.1:0-535 GCF_000146605.3 Meleagris gallopavo | reverse complement strand
ATCCTCCTCGTTTGTCCTCAGCTCCTCACCGTGGCCTGTGCTCTCTGTTTCAGACTGAGACCAAGGGGAAGCCCCTGCTGGTCCATCAGGAGACATCTCTTAATACTCCAGCTATTGCTGCTGCTCACGTTATTAAGAGATACGTTGCCCAGGCACCGGATGAACTCTCCTTTGAGGTAAGCAGTTCAAGGCGTTCCTTGTTGTCATGTGAGAAGAGCATCAGGTGTGAACACATCAGGAATATTCTCAGACACCTTCAGAATGTTTGGTGAGGTGAAGCCCAGAAGATTCAGTTCCAGATCAGACTTGCACTGGGTTGGATGCAGGGAGGAGTTCAGCCAGCTCTAAAATATGGCTTTATTTGGCATTTGAATCTTCTGATCAAACAGATACTGCCCAGTGTGGTAGCCTGGTCTTTGCGCACCAGCAGACCAGTGTATGGAGTGTGTAGATCTGTTCAGGATCTGTTCTGCTGACTTATGTCTGGAGATAATTGGAGCTCTTCCATCCCCCTTGGCAGAGAGCCTGCTGCTGT
>NW_011153801.1:0-440 GCF_000146605.3 Meleagris gallopavo | reverse complement strand
CCCAGAAGGAGTCTGTGGCTGCCAGTCGGAACAAAACACCTCTCTGGAGGAAGGCAAAGCACTGGCAGTCATGCCAAGGAGGAGGGAAGGGTAGCTACCGGGCATGGATCCGCCCAGCCAGCAGAGGAAAAGCCTCCAGGCCAGCACAAGGCAAGAGGCAAGGATGCCCACGAGGCGGGGAACCACCTGGGAAACCGAGAAGGAGCTGTAAACGCAGCAAGCACTGCACGAAAGCTGAGAGCTGCCTGCACTTCCAGAAGCCTGGAAAGGAAGAAACACAACAGTCAAGGCACAGAGACAGCATCAGGTAAGTGAAGGCAAGGTCAGAGGAATGGCATGGGCAAGGAGACAAGGGAGGCAAAGCAAGGCAAGGCAAGGAATAGGGAAAGCAAAGGAGCAACTGAAAGCAAAGCCAAGAAACATACTCTGAACAGGAAAGG
>NW_011153800.1:0-628 GCF_000146605.3 Meleagris gallopavo | reverse complement strand
TTTTTATTTTCATTTCTTTATTATTTTTATTTACGCGTCCACGTATTTGTCTATTTATTTATTTATTCTTTTGTATTTCTAAAATTCTTATTATTTCTTTATTTCTTCCTGCATTTTAATCGTTTTTTTATTTTTTATTTTTTAACTTTTTCGTTATTTTATTTATTTTCATTTATTTCTTTATCATTTTCGTTTATGCGTCCACGTGTTTGTCTGTTTGTTTATAATTTCGTTATTTGTTCATTTCAATTTTTTTATTTTTTTATTTATTTACGTGCCCGCGTATTTGTCTCTTTGTTTTTTTAATGTTGTTTTTATTGTTACTTATTGTTGTTATTTATTTATTTATTTGCTTGCTTATTTATCGGCTCGCTCGCTCGCTCGCTCGCTCATTTATTTATTTATTCATTCATTCATTCATTCATTCATTCATTCATTCATTCATTCATTCATTCATTCATTCATTCCTCGTGTTTTATTTCTTATCGATTTTTTCCCCCTTTTTAATTTTCGTTTTATCGATCTTTAGGTGTTCCGTCCCCGTCCCCGCCCCGCCCCGTCCCGTCCCGTCCCGTCCCGTCCCCGGTTTCGCGATTTGTTGATTGATTGATTGATTGATTGGATTGGA
>NW_011153799.1:0-318 GCF_000146605.3 Meleagris gallopavo | reverse complement strand
CGTGACCCCGCAACCCACGTGACCCCACAACCCACGTGACCCCACAACCCGGTCTCCCCCAGCTGATCTCCGCCGCCCGCCGCGCCGCGGGTTTCAGCCGCCGCGTAGAGGCGGAGTGCGGAACTGCAGCCGAGGCGCTGGAAGCGGCGCTGAGCGGAGCCGACATCGTCCTGCTGGATAACATGGAGCCGCAGGTACCGGCCCCATAACCGGCCCCATAACCGGCCCCATAACCGGCCCCATAACCGGCACCATAGCTGACCCCATAGCTGACCCCTTAACCGGCCCCATAGCCAACCCCATAGCTGACCCCATAAC
>NW_011153798.1:0-330 GCF_000146605.3 Meleagris gallopavo | reverse complement strand
TTTACATGAAAATACCCCTTTTTCTCCCACAAATACCTGTTTTTGCACAAAAATACCCCTTTTTCAACCACAAATACCTGTTTTTACATGAAAATACCCCTTTTTCTCCCACAAATACCTGTTTTTACAAAAAAAAACACTTTTCTCCCACCAATACCTATTTTACATGAAAATACCACTTTTTCAACCACAAATACCTGTTTTTGCACAAAAATACCCCATTTTCTCCCACAAATACCTGTTTTACACCAAAATACCAATTTTCTTCAAGAAATACCTGTTTTACACGAAAATACCCCTTTTTCTCCCACAAATACCTGTTTTTACACC
>NW_011153797.1:0-346 GCF_000146605.3 Meleagris gallopavo | reverse complement strand
GGAAGCACACTTTATTTATTTGCCCGAATCAAGAAATTTTCTCTCGATGCTGGGAAAAGGCTGCAGGATCGGTCCCAGCTACCTCTCGGGCCGGTGGATTCGTGAGGTGCAGCCTCGGCTGAACAAAGAGCGGGCACCCGGGCAATGAAATGCAACCCAGAGCCACCCGGTGCCACCCAGGGCCATCCACAGCCCCGGCCGGTCCACTCTTGAACCAGAGGAGTGCTCAGTGCTGCGCCGGAGCGGGCAGCGGGCTGCGGGCCGGGCTGCTCTGCCTCCGCCCTGAGAAATCGTTGGCCTTCTCTTTTCTTGCTTTCTTTTCTCTTTCCCCTTTTTCTTTTTTTTT
>NW_011153796.1:0-372 GCF_000146605.3 Meleagris gallopavo | reverse complement strand
CTTGCAGGAATACCAGTTTACTCCCCCCAAATAGGACATTTCCTCTCCGATATGACAGTTTTCCTGGCAGAAAATTTGAAAATTTCCCCCAGAAACACTAGCTTTCTCCCAGAATTAGGACATTTCCTGCCAGAAATAACACTTTTCTAGCCCAAAGTAGGACATTTTCTCCCAGAATTACCAGTTTTCTCACCCAAAATACGAGTCTTTCCTGCCAGAAATGCCAGATTTCTCACCACAAGTAGGACATTTTCTGCCAGAAATGCCTCTTTTCTCAAGAAAAACGTGACATTTTCTGCCAGAAATGCCTCTTTTCTCAAGAAAAACATGACATTTCCTGCCAGAAATGCCAGGTTTCTCCCCGAAAATATG
>NW_011153795.1:0-320 GCF_000146605.3 Meleagris gallopavo | reverse complement strand
TTCTCTTGCTCCACAGCTGCTGCTCTGAGTAGTTTTCCTTGTATTCCAACATGACGTCATCTGCCTTTTCTTCAGAGCGCAGCAGAGCGAGTCTGCCTGCGCCAGCAGAAGAGCTGCCTTCATGGAGTTGCAGATCCAGTCGGCCGTTGTGGAATTCCTCTTGAACCACACAGGCGTCCTCTTCAGCTCCAAATGCAGCTCATTCTTTGGAGATGGAGCAGGTGAGTGTCTTCCGTTTGCGTGCCCGTGTCCACCGCTGTCGTAACCCGTTGTGCGCTTTTTGGGGACCGAAAAGTTGCTCATTTGACACAGGGCCTCTG
>NW_011153794.1:0-450 GCF_000146605.3 Meleagris gallopavo | reverse complement strand
GTCCTCCAATGAGCCACCAGCCCCCAAAGGGTCCCCCAAGGTGCCACCAACCCCTAAAAGATCCCCCAAGGTGCCACCAACCCCCACAGGGTCCCCCAATGTGCCACCAAGCCCCAAAGGGCCCCCCAACGTGCCACCAACCCCCAAAGGGTCCCTCAATGTGTCACCAACCCCCAACATGTCCCCCAACCTCCCACCAACCCCTAAAAAGGTCCCCCAAGGTGCCACCAGCCCCCAAAGGGGTCCCTCAGGGGTGCCCCCCCCAGTGTCCCCCCTCGGGTCCCCTCCCCGCTGTCACCACTCCCCCCTCGCCCTGTGTGCCCACTCTGCCCCGCCCCCCTCCCCCCCCACCTTATTTATGCGCCCCGTTTTTCCTATTTTCCTTGCCCCGTTTTCGTAAGCAAAGTTCCTTCAATAAACCCAACCCAACACAGAGCAGCGGATGTGGGG
>NW_011153793.1:0-581 GCF_000146605.3 Meleagris gallopavo | reverse complement strand
CGATCAGGATGAGGAGGCTGATGAGGCCTTCCAAAAGCAACCGGATGTAGCGTCACGTTCCAGGCACTGGTGCTTATGGGGGACTTCAATTATCTAGATATTTGCTGTACAACCAACATGGCCAGGCAACGGCAACGGTCCAGACGGTTCTTGCAGTGCGTTGAAGACAACTCTCTGATGCAGGTGGTGGAGGAACCGATGCGGGAGGGGTGTTACTGGACCTTATTCTCACCAACAGGGATGGACTTGTTAAGGAAGTGGACAGTGAGGTGGGTTGAGAACTTGCTGACTCGCAGAGGGTCGTTGTTGGTGGTGCAGAGTCTGGCTGGAGACCTGTAACCAGTGGTGTCCCCCAGGGGTCTTTGCTGGGTCTGGTCTTGTTCAACGTCTTCATCACTGACCTTGATGAGGGGATAGTGGCCACCCTCAGCAAGTTTGCTGATGATACTAAGTTGGGAGGATTGGCTGACACGCCTGAAGGCTGTGCTGCCATTCTCTCTCAGCAGCTCTGGAGGAAGGGGCTCATCTGGAGTACTGTGTCCAGTTCTGAGCTCCCCAGTTCAAAAAAGACAGGGATCTCT
>NW_011153792.1:0-471 GCF_000146605.3 Meleagris gallopavo | reverse complement strand
CTGATATGCCCACACTTCAGCTTCAAGTCTAGAGGACATTTAGGCTCTTAGGTTAAGTGTCCTGAGACAGGTGGTTTTAGAAACACTGATGCTGCAGTCAGAAAAGCAGCTGTAGCAGTTTTAGCATTGGTGAGTTGAATTGTTAGCATTATGTGAAACCTGAATGAGAAATGCATGTTTTAGAGCCTCTAAACAAGAGCATCAGAGTGTTTTCCTAGTTGGAGACTTTCTGCCATTCTGAATGTGGAGAGCTTTGCTCCACAAGATGCATGGAAAGGCTTGGGGGAGGGGTGGAAGAATGGTTGACAGCTGTGAATGTTTGCTACTTCTGCAGATAGTTTTTGTACATTACGAGTTTAGCAGTTAATCAATAGCTTAAAACCAAAGTGCACTGTTTTAAAATACAGCTGTATATTTTCTTCAGTCAAAAATACAAGCAAAAATGCAATACAAAAATATAGAAGACTGAAT
>NW_011153791.1:0-404 GCF_000146605.3 Meleagris gallopavo | reverse complement strand
AGATGGCCGCGAGAGGCGCAGGTAGAGAGCGGGAGAACTGGGTCAGCGACTAAAAAATACTGCCCGGCGAGCAGGGAAGGAGCTCCGAGACGCTCTCGCCTCGTTGGAGCTTCTCGGCGGTGCCGGGCCGGGCGCAGCGGGCACCTTCCCCTCAGGCGGCGGCGGGAAGAGCTGCAGCGCGAGCGGAGCAGCGCGGGCTGCGAGTGACGGCCAATGACTGCAGAACTCCTCTTTCTTTTTTGTTTAACCGCGCGTGGCTTCGCGCACGGCGCGTCAAGTCATGAGAGCGCGCGAGCAGCTGCCTCGCAGGCCCGCCCGACAGCCCGGCCCAGAGTAAATCATTAACCCGGGGCAGCGGAAGGGCAGGCCGGACCGCATTCCCCTCGCCTCGCCTGGCCCAGCCT
>NW_011153790.1:0-485 GCF_000146605.3 Meleagris gallopavo | reverse complement strand
GGCTGTGGTGGAGTTCATCATCAACCACACGGACGTCCTCTTCCGCTCCAAATCCGGATCCGCCATCGCAGATGGAGCAGGTGAGTGTCTTCCTGCATGAGCTTGATCTTGATCAGACACCTTGATCAAATGCAGGCCTTCTCCAACACCTTTGAGCTACGCTTCTACTATCGAGGGGACAGCAGACTTCTGGGCTTAGGTTAGAATATGGCATCCAGTTGCTGAGAATGCGCAAACCCAAACTTGACAAGAAGAAAACCGTCACCTGTCGTTCTGATGTTTTGCACGCAGGTGAAGCTTGATGAAAGCACGGCAGTGAAGCTCTCTCAGTTCCCTGCCCCCATTTTCTAGGGATTTTGTTTGCTTGTTTCGATACAGTGAGCTGCTCTTCATTTTGCCATAAACACACCTCTGACCACATGGTTATTTTGATCTCTTCTTCTTCCAGTGGCTCGGATAAGCAAGTCTGGGAAAAATACAGCACC
>NW_011153789.1:0-374 GCF_000146605.3 Meleagris gallopavo | reverse complement strand
CAGAAATACCAGCTTTCTCCCAGAAATAGGACGTTTTGTACCAGAAATGCCAGTTTTCTCACGAAAAACTCAGCGTTTCCTACCAGAAATACCAGTTTCCGCCCGCAAGTAGGCCATTTTCTCTCAGAAATGGCAGTTTTCTCCCCCCAACATGACGTTTTCTCCCAGGAATTGCACCTTTCTTCCTGAAATATTAGGGTTAGTTTTGGGTATGGTTAGGGTTAGGTTAAGGGTTAGGGTTAGGGTTAGGTTTAGGGTAAGGGTTAGGGTTATTGTTGTGTTTTGGGAGAGAAAACTGGTATTTCTGGGAGATGTTGCCATATTGTTGGGGAGACTACTGGTATTTTTGGTGAGAAAATGTAATATTTGGATTA
>NW_011153788.1:0-304 GCF_000146605.3 Meleagris gallopavo | reverse complement strand
GTGGTAATGGGGGTTTGTGGGGTTGTTATGGGGGATTTGGAGGCATTATGGGGGAGTTTGGGAGGTTACGGGACGGTAACGGGGAGTTACGTGGGATTTGGGGGGGGATTAGGGGTGGTAGTGGGGAGTTTTGGGGTGATTTGGAGGAGTTATGGGGTAGTTGGGGTTGGGGGGGGCTTTGCGTGCGCCCTGGGGGCTCCCGGGGCCCCATTGGGGTTTCTGGAGGCCCCCCAGCGTCCCCCCATCCCGACCCAGGTGAAGCGGAAGGAGCCCTCGGAGCTGGGGGAGGGCGCTGAGGAGAAAC
>NW_011153787.1:0-554 GCF_000146605.3 Meleagris gallopavo | reverse complement strand
TACATGAATCCTTGATGAAATAGCTACAGTCCTGACAAAAACCTCCCAGCAGTATATACTGATCTGAAATTCTTGGGCAACTCTTTGCAAAAGGCACTTCATGCTTAGTATTTTTATTGCAGTACTTGCTTGCTGCTGTCACCTGTGGTAAGCTAGCTGGATAAACCTCGATTGGCAGTTCCTCAGGTGTGCTACTGGCTAATTTCTCACGGATCATTAGAAACAGAAAGTTAATTCTGCTGGGAATTTAGCCATCTTCTGCATCTCCTTCTTCTCCTGATCTCTGCCCTACCTCCGTTTGACACAGATACACATTCCAACTCTAATACTTTGACTCACCTGAAAAGGAGAGCCAAAAGAAGGGCAAAATGATTGAAGTAGAGACACAAGTTACCCAGCTGTTACGTTGAAAAGGTCGAGTTTCCACCTTAGCAGCTCACCTGCTGCTGTTGTCACAACTGCATTGTCCACTTGACCTGCGGGCTTGGATGGGACCTTGTGAACAGCACTCTGTTGGCAGACTTGGGAGTGTTTTCCCACAGGTAGTTATCCCT
>NW_011153786.1:0-877 GCF_000146605.3 Meleagris gallopavo | reverse complement strand
CCAGTATCGTTTCCTGCCACTGAAGGTACAGATCGTAATAACCACCTGCACACCTGTTCCTTCAACTACCTGCCCCAGTCCCCTGAAGTCATCTTTGATAGCCTTCAGGCTTTTCTCACCAACTTCTTCACTGCCAGCCTGTACTATCAATAGTGGATAGTAGTCAGAAGGGCAGATCAGTCTGGGAAGTCTCCTAGCAATGTCTCTGACCCGTGCCCCAGGGAGGCAGCACACCTCTCTGCAGGTAGGCTCAGGCCGGCATATAGGACCTTCGGTTCCTTGCAGCAGGGAGTCGCCTATGACAACCACTCTTCTATTCTTCCGGGTGGAGGAAGTCTTGAGGCGCGGGGTTGACCGCTTCCCCCAAGGCACCCTCATGGGTGGGCCTCCCTCCACACCTGCACACACCTCTCCCTCGAGTTTCAGGGCCTCAAATCTATTCCGCAGAGGCACCTGGGGAGCCGAGCATGATCTGGGGGGAGGGACGCCCACAACGCCGAGTAGGTATCTGTTTCCACCCGTCCTTCTCTCTCAAACAGCTTTGCTCTACTCGGCAACAACAGGGCAGAGGCTCCTCCACTGAGCAGTGGATATCACCTTGCCCTTCTGGGAGAGAGTTTTGTCCCAGTCCCACACCCCCCTAGTTCTTCATAAGTATTGTGAGGGGAAGGAGCAGACTGAGGGCTCACTGTATCAGGAGCACAGTCTGTCTGTCGATTCCTCTCTGTCAGCTGTTTGCAAGGCAACCGGGGGCCACATGCTCCATAGGGAGCCTCAGTTGCATGCCGGGACCTTGGGGCCGATAGGGCCTGGCACCACCAGTCAATTTCCTTTCACAGTCCTTGATGGTCCTCAGCCTCTCCACCTCTTCCCTCAG
>NW_011153785.1:0-421 GCF_000146605.3 Meleagris gallopavo | reverse complement strand
AGCAGGAAGTTGGTGCCTACGTCCTAGTGAGGAAGGCTAGCATCTGATCACAGCTGGGCTTCGTTCCAAGACAAGTAAGCAGCTCTGAAGATTTCTCCCATCCTAGGAGCCTCCCAGCAACCTCTTCCCACCCGTTTGCCTTTGGCTCACAAGCTGGAACTAAGCACTTTGAAAAGAAGATGTAACACTCTTCAAGTGATCTCTCTGCCAGGCGTGGCAGTGCCACCTCTCAGCAGCAAGCATCAGGTGAAGCTTCATGCACATCACCCTCTTGCACTGAGCAAGGCTACGCTGAACAGCTGTTACAGCCCCATCTCTTTTGTTGCAAAAGGAAGCAGTTACAGAAGCTCCTCAATACAGTCATGCTTCAGTTGAGTTTAAAAAGTGACACGGCTTACCAATATCGTATTTAGTAAGTTCT
>NW_011153784.1:0-559 GCF_000146605.3 Meleagris gallopavo | reverse complement strand
TGGAAGCCCCCCAGTTAAAGCAGGCATCCTCTCAGGATCAACAGGCATCATCACAGGTGATTCATGGGGTGGCCGCAGCTTTCTATCATACATCATTTGGAGATAAGCAGCTTTTGGAACACTCTCTACTAACTGATCAACTGCTCCAGTAATAGCAAGAGGGCCTCCCCTTTCTAAAGGGCTGAGACCACCTGCCCAATAGGCAGCCCTCTGTGTTAAGGACCAGAGAGCACAATTCTTGCCAGTAGTTGAATATACTCCTGGTCCCCAATAACCTTCCGCTTCCTTCTCAGTTAACACGATTTGGTCTCCACCAGCGAGACCAACCCTCCATAAGTACTCTGTTTCAGATTCCTTTGCAGAGCGGCTAAAATCTTTTTTCAGTGTTGCTAGTTCAGTGGCTGAGAAGGGAATTTCCTTAACACTCATTTGAGGATCTAGATCCTCGCTGCTATCGAAGGTATATTCGGTTTTTATCGAAGGACGCAATGGGGCTGTTGGGATTTCTAATTTACCTAGCCTTTCCTTCATTCCCCGTAGTTCCTCCTGAGGAAAAGTT
>NW_011153783.1:0-621 GCF_000146605.3 Meleagris gallopavo | reverse complement strand
CATTTCATCATGAATTCAAAGTATAGTCTCAGTTTACTATTAAAATTGGAAGGGAAAAAAAAAATCTCTGTACATATATACATTAGCCTCCAAATTGCCAGGCATCAGTTTTCGATGGAGAAAAGCCACATTTGACATCTGCTTCTATAGCAGAGTCCATCCGACCTTTAAAAATTATTTTGTTGAGGTTAAAGACATTCCACTGCTTTGTCCTTACGAAGCATTTCATGATGTGCATCGAATTTGGCAGCCAGCAGAAGAGAAGGCTCCGGGGAGACCTCCTGAGGGCAGCCTTCACTATCCCAAGGGGGGCTGCAAAAAGCAAGGGATAGAGTCTTTAGATGGGACATAAGGAAGAACTCTGTTACAATAAGCGTGGCACTGGAACAGGGACACTGAGGGACCCTGGGGCTCTCTGGAGCCCTGAGCACTGGGCGTCAGGGCCTGGGGATGGAGGGGATGGAGGGCACCATCCCCCTACCCCTTTCCAGGAGGACCACTGCCACCCCCAGACCTTCCCTCGTGCTCTGAGGGGCTGTACAGAGGAAGAGGGTCTCGAGCTGTCCCACGGATGGCCCAGGGTCACTGTGAGATGGGACAAAGGCTGTGGCTGCTGTCCCC
>NW_011153782.1:0-613 GCF_000146605.3 Meleagris gallopavo | reverse complement strand
ACTCCTTTAGGAAGAAACCGAAAGCACGGACTCTGCAAGGTCCTTTTGTGAAAGATGGAGACATGGAAAGGTGCCATGAAGTGCTCTAGGATGCAGCAGCTGAGGCAGTAGAAGCCCCATGCCCTGCCCTGCCCTGCTGGGGGCTCCTTCCCCCGACACGTCTCCCCACAGAGCCCTGGGCAGCTCCCTGGGCGGGCTGAGTGCTGAGCCTGGCAGGCAGCAGAGACCCTGGGGCACAGCAGGGACCTGATCCGCAGGGCAGCCCTGGGCACCGGGCTGCAGTGGGGCTGCACAGCCTGCAGCCCATATGGAACACGCAGCCCTCAGGGCTGTGCTCTGTGCTGCAGCAGGGAAGCCCTCAGCTGGAGCAGGCATTTCTCAAGAGAAAATAAACACAGATTGCCTCCAGCCGCATCTGCACTGTCCTAGTTTAAAGATCCCTACCAAAAAAAAAATCAAAACATCTTCAATGCCAGGAAAGAGGCTTCCCTCCTCAAGGGCTGTGAGATTTGCACTGTGTCATAGCCCGCCTAAGTGCCTGCAAGCTCTTCTCCTTTTGCCTTCTCCCTCTCACCAGCAGATCGTGCCTCCCAGCCCTGCTGTGCTGAGCAAA
>NW_011153781.1:0-510 GCF_000146605.3 Meleagris gallopavo | reverse complement strand
CTGTAAAAGAAAAAAAAAAATGCTTTCTCTACCGAAACTGCCTTTTAAGGGGCTACATGCCACTGTCTCTTCATTCTTAATGCTAAAAACATACAGGGCCTTAATTGAGTTCACCACTTTGCTCTATGGAGCAATAGGTATATATAGTCAATTGAAAATATGGATGGAAATAACTATGTGGCATCTGCATATTATGTGGCATACCATTCCAGAGGGAGCTGCTAATTTTACAGGGTTGGGGATTTTTAAGCAGGTTTCCAGCCTCTCCTTTGAATTCTTTATGCAGATTTTCAATGCTCACCTGATCACATTATTAATCTCCGTGAATGTACTGCTCACCATTTCACTCATTATTAGTATTTATTATATTTTGAGGAAGTCTGCCCCAAAACCAGTAAATACTGAGTGGCAGGGAATGTGGAGAGGCCTGGGGGAGACTTTAGAGAGATGGAAATCTTTGGTGTCATGGAACTTTACTCCTGAACACCTGAAAGACCCTGAAAATTTAAA
>NW_011153780.1:0-539 GCF_000146605.3 Meleagris gallopavo | reverse complement strand
AGGGGAAATGGCTTTAAACTGGAAAAGGGAAGATTTAGACTACATATCAGGAAGAAATATTCTACTGTGGGGATGGGGAGACACTGGAACAGGTTGTCCAGCAAGGTTGTGAATGCCTCCTCCCTCCAAGCATTCAAAGCCAGGCTGGATAGGACTTTTGAGCAACCTGATCTAGAAGGAGGTATCCCTGCCTATAGCTTGGGTTTGAAACTAGCTCATCTTAAAGGTCTCTTCCACTCCATACCATTCTATGATTCTATTCTATGATTCTATATTCATAAGGCTCTTCTTGTTCTCTAAGTTGTTGTGCTACTTGAATAGAATAATCTTGCACAGAAACTTGCTTAGAAGATGCAGTTAAATTTGCTGAAGCCTAAGGACACAGACTGCTGGACTTTCACCCAGCTGCAAGTAAGGAAGGCCACAGAGCTTACTCTAACTGCAAGATAAGGAAGAAAGACAGACTAAGTTGAGACTCTGCAAGCATTGGCAGATCTTACAGGCCTGAAGATTGGAGAAAACAGCCCACCAAGAGACAA
>NW_011153779.1:0-340 GCF_000146605.3 Meleagris gallopavo | reverse complement strand
GTTGTGGCAGCCGGGACACGTGACGATGACGACGCCGCGGCTGTAGGCCAGGCGGGAAATGTTCTGCGCCGAGCGGCGCCGGCAAACCTGCAAAGCGCAGAGCAGCGGCTCCCGTCAGCAGCGCGGCACCGATCCGCGGGGCCGCTCCCACCCCGCCCGCCGCCCCAACTCCGCACCTTGCAGGTGTACACCAGGCGGTAGTGCGATGCCTGCAGCCGCCCCACGCTGTCCGGCGGCGCGGAGCACACATGGCGCGGTGCCGGGCGGTGCTGTGGAACCGCGGAAGAGCTGAGCGCGGCGCGAACGGCCGCACGCATAAAGCGCCGCAACATGGCGGGCG
>NW_011153778.1:0-375 GCF_000146605.3 Meleagris gallopavo | reverse complement strand
CTCAGTTCAGCTGTGCACAAGGAGTTGCCTGCAGGCGAGCTCCTGCTCTGAGTCTTCGGTCCTTCACAGGGTTTCAGCTGCTCACAGACAGAGACTGGGTGATGGCCAAGGTGCCTGGGAGCTGCTGGATGTGTGCGAGTGCTTGTGAAGTGTCATGGATAGTTGTGGGCAGCGAAATTCTGGCGGGCACTGGTCTCTGTGGAAGGCAAAGATGGATGTTCTGAAAGATGTTCATTAATGTCGATGTAATTGGAAAAAAGAGGTGAGAAGAAAAGGATTGAAGACAAACATTCCAATCCATTCAACTATGTTAATGCACTTCTAGTATTCTCCTGAGTCTTCTCTCTTTAGTCTGACAACGGTAGTCCTGGAGTG
>NW_011153777.1:0-666 GCF_000146605.3 Meleagris gallopavo | reverse complement strand
CCTGCAGCTGTACAGGGCAAATTCCACACCATCATGGATTTTCCATCTGAAAGGTAAAGAGGACTTTCTTTTCCAGCACCTGTCATCAAGGTTTGGGTGGGTTTTTATGTTTTGTTTTGTTGTTTGTTTGTTTTTTTTCCGCATTATTTCAAGTGCCAAAACTTGCAGAAACTAAGTTAGACTAACGGTGGAGTTTTCCAGATTTCAGGGCGAGGTGCCTGACGTCAGGCCGAGCTATAGCAATGCAGCTATCCTCAATTGTTGGACACAGAGAGAGTTCCTAAGTTGTGTTTCTGCAGGAACCAGGCAGTGCTAGGAACAAACAACTGCTGCCAAGAGCTCAGTGCAGCTCTTCCCTCACCCTGTACCACGCACGACTCACAGCATTCGCTCTTTTCTCTCTCCAGACAAAATGCAGCCAGCACGAGGAAGGAATCACCAGCTGGCTATTGGTGTTGCTGCTTCAGGCGCAGAAAACCATCCTCTGGGACCAAACGCCACCTGCAGCACAATGCCAGGGAGCCCTCAGAAACAGAAGTCGCAGTCCTGGCAGGTAAGGGTGCAAATCCAGCTTTCAAAACCCTGCTTTTCAGGAACACAGAATTCAAGCTTGCAGTGCGCTTGTATCTCCTTCTAGCGTTCAAGCCCCTGCCTAACAGCTTCAGT
>NW_011153776.1:0-452 GCF_000146605.3 Meleagris gallopavo | reverse complement strand
GCGCCTTCCCTGCAGGCAATTCTGCACCCAAAGCTCTCTGAGGAGAACTCCCACCACACACCGCAATCTACAGAGCTGCTCAGGAGCATCACCGAAGAGCAGACGGTGCCAGGGGGCCGTGTGAGGACAGGGCACGCACACGCAGCTGAGAATTCTCGCTCACAGCTGCAGGCACGCCTGGCTGCCATGAGCACTGTGAGCTGGCAGCTCTCACAGGAAGCAAAAACTCGTGGCATACCGGTACGAGTTGCTGGGGCTTCTGTCCTGGCGCTCAGCTGGGAAGCCGGAGACGATTCCGCTCCACCCGCACCTGTCCACAAACACAGAGCAGCTCCTGTCACACTGGCCACGTGCTGCTTTAGACTGCAATGCCAGCAGTGCTCCACAGCACTCTTCTCTCCCTGCTCCACAGCAGCATCTGGCAAACAGCTGCTGGGTGCCTGCAGCACCGT
>NW_011153775.1:0-515 GCF_000146605.3 Meleagris gallopavo | reverse complement strand
GCTGCATGACTGAGAAGAAGCTGTTTTAGTGCTCACCACTGGAATGGTTTTGTTTTCCTTCTTTAGGGCTTCGGGTGAACGGGGAGCTTATTACTGCTTACCCCCAAGTGGTGGTCGTCCGGGTACCAACACCTTGGGTCCAAAGTGACAGTGATATTACAGTCCTTCGCCATCTAGAGAAGATGGGCTGTCGGTTAATGAATCGTCCCCAGGCCATCCTCAACTGTGTCAATAAGTTCTGGACGTTTCAAGAACTTGCTGGTCATGGTGTGCCCCTGCCAGACACCTTTTCATATGGTAAGCCTTTGGAATCAAATAATAGAATAGTTGCCTGCAGAATTTATGCTTTTATAGCGAGTCAAGTTTTGAAAATCCTTAGAATTAAGTAGGGAGAGGCTGATTCCACGTATAAGTGATCAGTAACTAGAAAAAGTATGGTAGTCACATGCTGGTTTTGTCTTTGTTGGTTAGCTGTGATATTTTATGAAGAGTAGTGTAATTATGCCTCTACCTCC
>NW_011153774.1:0-321 GCF_000146605.3 Meleagris gallopavo | reverse complement strand
TACTATATATTTTTTTCAGGGTGCTGTCGTCCAACGGACCGTTTTTCAGTGTTAATAACAGTGCAGGGATGGGGGGAGCCCTCACACAGGCAGAAGTTTGACAGAGAGATCCCAGCCCCTCCCGCCCCCGGGGCCACGCACCGGGACCCTATCCGGGCGGCTCCGTCCCTCTACTGCCCCCACAGTTCCCCTCGACCCCTCGGGCAAGCGAGGGCGCGAGCCGGGGCCGCAACCTCCCGGGAGT
Organism: Meleagris gallopavo; assembly: GCF_000146605.3. Taxonomy (NCBI): domain Eukaryota; kingdom Metazoa; phylum Chordata; class Aves; order Galliformes; family Phasianidae; genus Meleagris; species Meleagris gallopavo. The sequence continues at coordinate 77 of NW_011153774.1, read as the reverse complement.
GACGCTCCACACAGAGGCCTCCCCGGGGCCGTCCCCTCGGGCTGACCCGGCCCACGCGGGTCCGAGGTCCGGGACTC
>NW_011153773.1:0-378 GCF_000146605.3 Meleagris gallopavo | reverse complement strand
AGTCTTTTCTCAGACTTCGAATTTCATTCATTTTCAGAGATCGATCAACAATGGTAACGATATCTTGCTCACCTCTTACTCTTTCGGGACTTCTTGTTGCCCTCATTGGCGCCGGTGACCGTGGTCTTACTGAGGGCCCCTCTCCTGGACTTAGGGGTGCTTCTTGTGGATCTTGGAGCCACTCCTCTGGACCTCTCTCCTCTTCTTTCTTCTCTTCTAACTGAGTCGAGATTCGTTTCATTTTCCGTCCTCTTACAGGGGCAAGTGACATCAATTGTGGTGCTTCCTGTAGTTGATCAGGTTGGTCAGTTCCAATGCTCTCATCCTCCTGTTCAGCTTGGAGCCTGTCTCGTTCGATGATGAGAGTATCTAGCTCAG
>NW_011153772.1:0-342 GCF_000146605.3 Meleagris gallopavo | reverse complement strand
CGCCTCACCGTGAAGAAGTTCTTACGCACATTCGTGTGAAAACTTCCTGTGACCTGCAGCTTATGTCCGTTTCCCCTCGTCCTGTCTCCACGTACCACTGAAAAGAGACTGGCCTCACCGCTATGGCCGCCACACCTCAGATATTTATAAACCTGGATCAGGTCCCCTCTCAGTTGTCTTTTCTCAAGGCTAAACAGACCCAGTTCACTTAGCCTTTCTTCATAGGGGAGATGCTCCAGGCTCTTCACCATCTTTGTGGCCCTCCACTGGACTTTCACTTTCCAAGAGATCTCTGTCTTTTTTGTACTGGGGAGCCCAGAACTGGACACAGTACTCCAGATG
>NW_011153771.1:0-537 GCF_000146605.3 Meleagris gallopavo | reverse complement strand
TTTATTCCGCGCCCTCTCCTCCCTGGCCCTGGACAACGCTTCCTTCTTCCACAACACCCACACGGCCGTGGGTCGTCGCTTCGCCTCCGCCTTCCGCCTCCTCCGCCATCACGGAAACCGCCTGGAAGCTCCTTTAAGGCACCTCCAACGACTCCAGCATCTTTTCGACCTCGATCCTTCCAGCCCTGGCAACGGTTACCGCAGTTTGGTGGCCGCCACCCGGCGCTGCGTGGCTCACGCCGTGGCCAAATGCCGTTACGTGGCCGCCCGCAGGCAGAGCGTCTTCTTCCGCCGGGAGCACAACGCCGCCGAGCTGGAGGCCTACGGGGCGGCCCTGGGGCAGCTGAGGGCTTTGCTGTGTTTGGCGCAGGGATTGTTGGCCTCCAGCCCCCAGGGGGCGCTGTTTGCGGCCGAGGAATCCGGGTTGGGGGAGGCGGTGCTGAGGGAGTACAGCACCATGCACTGCGGGTGCTTCTACGGGAGGTGCCTCGGATTTCAGGTCAGTGGGGGCGTGGGGGCAATGGGGGCGTTGGGGCC
>NW_011153770.1:0-353 GCF_000146605.3 Meleagris gallopavo | reverse complement strand
GCTGTTTGGAGACTCCCTGAAGCACACAGTGAGAAACGGGGTCGATTTCGGGTAAAAATTGGGGGATTTTGGTCAATTTGGGGTCAGATTTGGGTTCATCGCCGCCCAGCGGGGATCCCCCCGGGTCCCCCCGCGCCGTGACGTCACACGTTTGGGGCGTGGCTTCGGGGGGTTCCCCGCGTGGGGGGGGGGAGGGGAAGCGCTCGGCAAAGGCAAGTGAAGGTGGCTGGGGGGGGAGGGGCCCCAAATCACCCGATTTCAGCCCAAAAATGGGGACCCCGAGTGGCCTCGTTGTCCCTATAGGTCCGGGGGGGGCCCCATAGAGCCCCAAAATGCCCCCAGATTTGCTCTGT
>NW_011153769.1:0-584 GCF_000146605.3 Meleagris gallopavo | reverse complement strand
CCCACTTATATGTCGCATCTCTCCCCTTGATGGCCCGAGGTCTCATGGGCCCATCGAGCTAGAAATAATTCACCCTTGTTCTGCCAGTCCAGGTCTATTTGAGCCACCTCAATTCTGGCAGCCCAGTCTACCTGATGGTTATTTTGCTGTTCTTCTGTAGCCCGACTCTTGGGCACATGGGCATCTACGTGACGCAGCTTTATAACCATATTCTTTATTCGGGCAGCAATATCTTTCCACAGCTCAGCAGCCCAAATCGGTTTACCCTTTCTTTGCCAGTTGTTTTGCTCCCACTGCTGTAACCACCCCCATAGAGCATTTGCCACCATCCAGGATTCAGTGTAAACATAAAGCATTGGCCACCTCTCCTGTTCAGCAACATCCAAGGCCAGCTGGACAGCCTTTACCTCTGCAAATTGGCTCGATTCTCCTTTTCCTTCAGTGGCCTCTGCAACTTGTCGTGTGGGGCTCCACACAGCAGATTTCCATCTGCGATGCTTTCCCACAATACGACACGATCCATCTGTGAACAGGGTATATGTCTTCTCATTTTCTGGTAGTTCATTATATGGTGGGGCCTCTTT
>NW_011153768.1:0-414 GCF_000146605.3 Meleagris gallopavo | reverse complement strand
CCGGTGGGGAATGGGGGGGTTGGGTGGGGTGAGGGGTGTCTGCAGCGTGCGGTGCCCGAAGGAGGGCCCGCTGCCTCGTGTCGCGGTTTACCGGCCTGCCCATGAGCCCTGCGTGCTCCCTGCCGCCGCTGGGTCACGGTTCTGTGGGTCACCGTCCCTTACCATAGAAAACAAATTAAAAAACAAAACAAAAACAGTTTTAGGGGAGCGCTGCTTTGGTAAGGAGCACCCAACCCAATCCAATTTCCCCTACCAAAAACTAGCTGATTTTTTTTTTTTTTAAGACGTACTGTCTAAATTAGCCTTGTCTTGAACTGTGGGAAGCCACAACTAAATTTACTTGCTTGTTTCTCTCTAAGAATGAATAGAATAAACAAATAAATAGATGTGTTAATGTGGATTACGCTGTCATGT
>NW_011153767.1:0-318 GCF_000146605.3 Meleagris gallopavo | reverse complement strand
GTCATTGGGTGCCGTTTGGGGTCAGAAAATCCCATTTTGTGGTCCAAAAATGCCGTTTTGGGGTCATTGGGTGCCATTTTGTGGGATTTGGGGGTCATTGGGGGCCATTTTGGGTCAAAAATCCCATTTTGGGGTCATTGGGTGCCATTTTAGGTCAAAAAATCCCATTTGGGGTCATTGGGTGCCATTTTGGGTCAAAAAATGCCATTTTGGGGTTATTGGGCGCCCTTTTGGTTCAGAAAATCCCATTTTGTGGTCATTGGGCGCCATTTTAGGTAAGAAAATCCCATTTTGGGGTCATTGGGTGCCATTTTGGGT
>NW_011153766.1:0-497 GCF_000146605.3 Meleagris gallopavo | reverse complement strand
CCTGAGATCCCAAGGCCCCTGTAAGACCCCCGGGGCCACCGTGTGACCCCCACCCCAGCTCCCCGGAGCCCCCCGTGCCCGGCGCCCACCTGGAACCACCATTGGGACATGAGGAAGTAGTGACGGACGGCATCGTCTCCGAACTGCTCGGCCACGTAGAGGCCCAGCGATCCGTACTGATCGTACAGCCGTCTCCGGTCGGCGTCGCTGAGCGTGGCGTGAGCGCTGTTGATCTCCTTGAAGCGTTCGGCCGCCGCCGGATCGTCCGGGTTCTTATCGGGGTGGTAGCGCAGCGCCAGCTTCCTGGGGGCACACGGGGACACGGGGCGGTCCGGCACGGCCCGCTACCGAGCGCTACGGCCGCCCCACGTCCGCCGTACCGGTACGGAGCGGTACGGAACAGCACGGCCCGCCCGCGCCCGCCGTACCGGTACGCCCGCTTGATCTCCTCGGGCGAGCTGCCCTTCTCCAGCCCCAGGACGCGGTAGAGGCTCTCC
>NW_011153765.1:0-361 GCF_000146605.3 Meleagris gallopavo | reverse complement strand
TTCTACTGCTACAAATCTGCTTTCAGAGAGGAAAAGAGTGGAAGGGAAAACCCTCTCTAATAAGACACCTGGAAGGTGGAGAAGCTATAGATGTAGTGCTCTCAGGGAGAGCGTTTCAGAAAGTGAGGAGTTATCCTTTCTGGATTACGGAAGAAAAAACCGCCCACTCGCAGGTGTTGCAGGAGGTTGAATTCGCACTTGTTGGCCTCGGTATCGCACTCCTTCGCTCTCATGCCCTGAAAGCGGCATTCGCGCTGAACCGCTCCGGAGACTTTGCCGTAGATGGCCGAGAAATCGCGTTTCACACCGAATGCGGCTTTCAGCCGTCAGCAGCGGTCTCATTGTTTCTCGCTTGCCGAGA
>NW_011153764.1:0-555 GCF_000146605.3 Meleagris gallopavo | reverse complement strand
CAGGGTGGGGGGTCATCCCCCAAAATCAAAGAATAAATCTTAATTACACACAACTACAGATACCATTTGCTCTCTGTCTTACACTCCACACTCCCAAGGTTTCACAGCCGTTGGCTCTATCAAAGAGTCCCATAAGCTCTTTGCCCACTGCTCTCAGTTACATCTTCCCCACACCACCCCCTGGGAACAGTCTGCTCTGTGGGGGTCCCCAGAGGGGTGTCCCCACCTTGGGCTGTGACACCGTAGGGGTGACACAGGTGTTCCCAACTTCATGGTGTGACGCTGTGGGGGTGCCCACGGCATTGGGGTGTGATACGGGGATGCCACCAACTTTGGGGGGTGTGACACTGTGATGCGGCGTCCCCACTTCCCCCGGGAAGTCCTTCAGCTGGTCACCAACTGTGGTACAACGTCCCCAGGAGGGCCTTCTGTCCCCTCCGCATGACGGTGACACCTGACGCTGGCTGGTGGGGGCACAGAGTTCCCCACCGTGCGTGTCCCCGTCCTCGTGGCAGACGATGGTGACAGCGCCAGAGGGCTCTGGTGTCACCGGGT
>NW_011153763.1:0-312 GCF_000146605.3 Meleagris gallopavo | reverse complement strand
AGGGCCACCAACCTCCACATTTCACAGCAGCCCAGGCTGCCCAGGGCCCCATCCAAGCTGGCCTTGAACACCTCCAGGGATGGACGGGGATCCACAGCCTCTGTATTCTGTCTGATTGAGGCGTGCTGGGGGTTTGCATTTACCTACACCGCCATGGGCTGTGCTTTGTGGTGCTTCTGACTGCTGTGTTCTCCTGGGCTTAAAGGGAGCAGATTGCCCACGGCTTGGGCTCCAACCCAAAGGACTGAATGCACTGTGGGAATCCTTCTGTAGGGTCACAGAATGGCTGAGGGTGGGATCACAGAATGGTTG
>NW_011153762.1:0-364 GCF_000146605.3 Meleagris gallopavo | reverse complement strand
GTTGTCAGATGGGGGGTGACCTATATAATGGATAAGGGGCACACAAGTCCCCGCAGCTCGATGGGATCCAGGAGGTGCAGGCGGGGAGATGGGGGCACAGTGACCCCGACCTGCTGCCCCCACGGCACAGCTGGGGGCCACGCTTTGCTCACAGCCACTACTGGTGGCTGGGGGGCATCCCCGCACTGCGGGGGGTGAAGACCAGCAGAGCCCCCCCTGCACGTCCCCCATCCCCAGACCCCATCCCCGTATCCCGGTCCAGCTGGCGTCGCCATGGCAACCCGCATCCTCCATCCCGCATCCCGCTGCCCTCCTCCCCCAGCCTGCCGGGCTCAAGGCCTGACGTCACTTCCTCAACCCCACA
>NW_011153761.1:0-394 GCF_000146605.3 Meleagris gallopavo | reverse complement strand
AAATACGACATTTTATACCGCAAATACCCGCTTTCTCCCAAAAATATGCCATTTTCTGCCAGGAACTGCAGTTTCCTCCCACAAATACCATTTTTCAACCAGAAATAGGACGTTTTCTCCCATCAATACTCTTTTTCAACCAGAAATAGGACGTTTTCTCCGAGAAATAGTAGCTTTCTCCCAAAATATGATATTCTGCCCCAGAAATTCCAGTTTTATCACCAAAGACTCTACGTTTTTCACCAGAAATACCTATTTTATCCCCAAACATGACATTTTCTCCAGAAATACCAGATTTCTTCCCTTAAATATGACACCTTTTCCAAGAAATAGTACATTTTCCCCAAAAATATGATATTTTCTCCAAGAAATGCCAGTTTAATCGCAAATATAC
>NW_011153760.1:0-513 GCF_000146605.3 Meleagris gallopavo | reverse complement strand
ACAACAGTAAGACCACATCACGTTTTGCCTTGTGGCATTACCTACGTAACCATGGAGAAGATATGAAGGAGTGGCATAAACAACCTACTCCTGTACTTCAAGCACGGGTAAGAGAGTTACTAAGACAAATCAACCACCAAGGTGAACTTCTCCAAAAAGGTGATTGCTCCAGTTGCTGCAGACAATGAAGGTAACAAATAGAGGGGCCCTGCCCCCAGCCAGGGGGGGAAAGGGATAATAGAGTTTATTGGACTGTGTGGATTAGATGGCCTGGCACATCAGAATCACGAAAATAATAAGGCCCTGGTGGATACTCGGTGCACAGTGCACTCTAATGCCCTCGAGTCACCAAGGGACAAAATCAATTTATATTCATGGGGTGACTGGAGGTTCCCCAGAGCTAACTATGTTGGAGGCCGAAATCAGCCTCACTGGTAAAGACTGGCAAAAGCACCCTATTGTGACTGGCCCAGGGGCTCCATGCATACTTGGTATTGATTACCTCAGAAGGGG
>NW_011153759.1:0-718 GCF_000146605.3 Meleagris gallopavo | reverse complement strand
ATTTATCCTTTATTCACTTTAGCCAGATTCAATTCCAGACGGGCTTTTAGCCTTGCTAGTTGCATCCCTGCAGGCCTGACTATATTCCTATATTCTTCCCAAGTGGTCAGACCCTTTTTCCACATTTCATGGACCTTCTTCTTCCCTTTGAGCTTGCTCATGAGCTCCTTGCTCATCCACACAGGTCTCCTGCCACCTTTTCCCGATTTCTTGCTCACAGGGACGCACCGATCCTGAGCTTGGAAGAAGAGCTGTTTAAATGCTGACCAGCTCTCAGAGGCCCCCTTCCCTTCTAACACCCGAGCCCACAGCATAGCTCCAAGTAGGTCCCGGAAGAGATCAAAGTTGGCTCTCCTAATGTCCAGGGTAGCAATCCTTCTTATTGCTTTGCTTCTTCCACTCAGGATCTTGAACTCCACCATCTCGTGATCACTACAACCCAAGCTGCCTCCAACCTTTATTTCCTTAACAAGTCCATCCCTGTTGGTGAGAATAAGGTCCAGTAACACCCCTCTCTGCGTCAGTTCCTCCACCACCTGCATCAGAAAGTTGTCTTCAACGCACTGCAAGAACCGTCTGGACCGTGCGTGCCTGGCCATGTTGGTCATCCAGCAAATATCTGGATAATTGAAGTCCCCCATAAGCACCGGTGCCCAGGAAGATGACGCTACATCCAGTTGCTTATGGAAGGCCTCATCAGCCTGCCCCTTGATTCTCA
>NW_011153758.1:0-846 GCF_000146605.3 Meleagris gallopavo | reverse complement strand
AGCCCGACGGCAGGTGCAGTCCCGACGCGGCCCCGTGTGCGGGTGCGGATCGGTGTCGGTGCGGGTCGAGGCGTGCGAGCCCCTCGGTGCGCGCTGCCGAGAGGCGGGCGGTGCGTGTGGGTTTCGGCGTGAGTGACATCGACCGTGTGCGTGGCGCCGGCGAGAAGAGGCAGCGTGTGACACGGGACACGCGGCGTGCCCGCGTGACTTCCAGCGAGTTCACGCGTGGGTGAGAGCCGTGGCGCGGGGCCGGGCAGGAATCGTACCCCGCAGCCCTTTCCCGAGCCCGGCCCGGGACCGCCTTTCGGAAACCGCTTCTCGCCGGCGGCTCCGTCCCCAGGTGGGGCCGAGCCCGCGTGGGGCGGGAGCTCCCGGGTCGGTGTGCGGACGGGCCACGAGAGAGGGGATCCCCACGGCGATCCCCGTCCCGCGCGGCGCCTAGGCACCGTTCTGCCCGTCCCTGCCGTGTTCCTGTGTGGGAAGAGCGGAGATTTTCCATCTGCCGGCCGCCCCGCTGTGACTTCGGCGCGAGTTCGGCGGCAGCGCTACCTCCGGGGCAGGGTCGCGCCGCGGGGCTCCAGCTGCTCCTCGGGTGCGGAACGGGACGGTGGCAGCTGCGGTGAGGCTGCGGCTGGCGGTGGGAGGCCCTGGAGCCCTTCCCGGGGAGCGCTGCCAGCGCTGTGCTGCCTCGGCACGTCCAACCGCTCCGGCACGAGTTGGCTCTCCTTGCCCCGCCCCGCTCTGCGCTGCGGAGACGGCAAATGCCCTTAAGGGGGGAGGGTCGGTTAAAGGAGCACTAGGGGAGGGGGTTTCCAGCGGACACGCGTGGGCCGACGCCGCACCACG
>NW_011153757.1:0-354 GCF_000146605.3 Meleagris gallopavo | reverse complement strand
GGCTGTGGGGACATCATAGGGATGGGGAGATCGCAGGGATATGGGGACATTTTGGGGGCATCGTGGGGTTGTCATGGGGATGGGGACGTCCCAGGGCTGTGGGGACATCTTGGGGACGTTTTGGGGTTGGGGACATGGAGACATCATGGAGTTACCATAGGGTTGGGGATGTGGGGACATGGTGGGGACACGGGACGGCAGTGACATCCTCGGGAGGTGGGGACGTGATGGAGGCAGGGGATGGGATGGACGCCGTATGGGGACATCATGGGGACCTCAGAGGGAGATGGGGGCATCCTGGGGGTGTGGGGGCATCATTGGGATGTGGGGATGTGCCCCCCCCCCGTTTTCTCC
>NW_011153756.1:0-749 GCF_000146605.3 Meleagris gallopavo | reverse complement strand
ATTTCTGAGGCCTGATTTGGCACTGACTCTGCTTTTCCGTAGGCTATCTCTGAAGTTCTCCATGAGAAGTACTTAAAACTACGCTGAAGATTAAAGAGAAAAAAAAAGAAAAAAAGATTGTTCAGAATGCTTTGGACACCACTGGTAGAATTGGTTTGGGAATTTCTTCCTTAATCAGTTGCAAAAGTCTTAATGTGCCTTCCAGTCTGCAGGAGGATCATGGCTGTGGTTGTCTGTATGAATATGCCACTTATACGAATACTTGTTTCCTGATTTTTGATATACAGTAGAATTTTAACAAAAATAAACTGCCTTTCCAACAGCTTTTAAAATGTCTGTCAGGTATTGTGCCAAAAAGCATAGTGATGTCATTTTATTTGATGCACAATGTAGGAAAAACACGCACACACACAAAAACAAAAACAATAACAACAAAAAAACCCAAACTGGTAGGGTCTTGTTTTTCTCTATGTTTATATATGTATGAGTGCACTTTTAAAAAGCTTTTAAAACAGTCTTCAGTAGTGTGTATGGAACTAAATCAGTATCAACTCAAACAAGGCACACACCGTTTAAATTATGCAAAGGCATGAAAAAATAATTATAATCAGGCATCATAAATAGGCTTTTCCTCTCTAACGGTCCCAGGTTGTCCAGCTGGTCTGTGCAAGAAGGGAAAGAGCCACATGGTCCTGGAAAGCCTTCAGAGTTCCAGCAAAAAAATTTAAAAAATGTATAATGAAATGTGA
>NW_011153755.1:0-384 GCF_000146605.3 Meleagris gallopavo | reverse complement strand
CCTTTCCTCCACTGCTGACTCCAGCCTCCCAAAGGGGAGGGGGCCGGGGTGATGCCCTGCAGGCGATGCCCTCCCCCCCGCAGCCCAAAGGCCCCATTCCCCTCTTTGGCTCCGGATGCAGCCCTGTGGCCATGCAGACAAGCCTCCCTCCCTTCCCAGACTCCGTGGGCTGCTACTGCAAGGGACCCCGATGCCGTGGGGGCGCACGGTGAGGGCTGGCCCGGTGTTGGGGTCCCATCACCCCCCTGTGTGGGGTCACCCCAGTGGCAGCTGTGAGCCGCATGCAGTCACCCCATACCCAGAGCAGCCCGGGGAACAGAGCAGCTTTGTGTGGGGTGATGGGGCCGGGGGCACCTGTCCCTGCACACAAAGAGCCCCTTGACG
>NW_011153754.1:0-319 GCF_000146605.3 Meleagris gallopavo | reverse complement strand
GAATGTGTTCTTTTTGGAAGCCAACGGTGTACTTTGGGGGAAAAGCGGCCTTTCTGGGAGAAAGTGTCCTAGTTTGGGGAGAGACTGTCATAGTGCGGAGTGTAGTGTAGCAGATTAGGGGGAATTGGGAGGTATTCCTAAGAGAACTGTCGTTTCTGGGTGGAAAGGTCTTATGTGGGGGGGAAAAGGTGAGGAATGTGTGAGAAAGCTGGTGTTTCTGGGAGTAAATGCCATCTTTTGGGGCTAGAAATGGTCTTTCTGTGGATGTGCCACGTATTTGTGAGGCAATCGGTGTTTGTGAGTGCCAATGGCATATATT
>NW_011153753.1:0-450 GCF_000146605.3 Meleagris gallopavo | reverse complement strand
CCAGAGCTCTGAATTGCGCTTCATGGTGCCCAGAAGGCTGCCTATCCTCTTTGTTCTGTGTCTTGCTTGTCTCTGGTCTTGCACTGTTTTCACTATTACATTCTCTCGTCCTCCTCTTTTTGTGTTCCTTGCCCCATTCTCTTGGCCTAATGACCCCTTGGCTTTGTGTTGCCACATTCATGTCGGCATTCAGTTTTGGCGTTCCCTGCCGTATTGTCTGGGCCGTCATCCTTGGCATTTCCTTCCATGTTCTCTTGGCCCTTGCCTTTGCCTGGGCATTCCCTTGCCCTCCTGTTTTTGTGGAACCCGCACCTGGGGCGGGTGCAGCCCTGCGAGCACAGCTGGGGGCAGTTTGGCTGTGGAGTGGGGCAGAGCCAGGCTCCACCCCTCCCTGATCCCATTTAAGGGCTGGGAAGAGTAGGGGCAGCATCTGAACCTGGGGAGTGCTTC
>NW_011153752.1:0-570 GCF_000146605.3 Meleagris gallopavo | reverse complement strand
CTGCAGGTTCACACTCTTTCTTCACTAATCACACAGATACCAAGTAAGCACAAATCTTTGCCGCCCAGACACAAATATCTTCGTTGGTTAATTGCCTTCTAACCGTTGCTTTCTTAACAAGTGTTTGATCATAACTCTCTGATGACTGTTTTACAACATAAACACCAACACGGCCTCTTAATTGTTTAATTACCCCCCTGACACCTGTGCCCCTTCTACACTGGTCATTGTTCTGGCCATCCGTCTGTCCTTGCTTAGAGATGAGCTCGGAAGGAGGATGGAGGGGAGCATCCTGAAGCCTGCACGTGGCATCCTCACATTCCCACAGAGTGGGACAGCTCTGCTTTGTGTCAAGGCCCTGACTCCTTCAAAGTTTGTTAAATCTATTTCACGCTTGCCGCTCGAATGAACAACTTCACAGTATGTTTCCTAGTTCAGAACACTGTATCCACCTTGTTTAAAACATTTAGAATCTATTGCAGCTTTATGAGAAGGTACTTGTTAGGCAATCCGGTAACTATGTTTCTAAAATATGCTACTAACATGTATACGCTGTTCTTACATTCCACA
>NW_011153751.1:0-437 GCF_000146605.3 Meleagris gallopavo | reverse complement strand
CCGCTGCCCCTCTTCAGCTGAGAGAGCCCAGCCCTTCGTATTTGGGCCATGCCATTCCCTGACCCACTGCCAGACCTTACAGGTCTCCTCGTGTTAAAAAGGAGGCCCCCACGTGCAGTGGAAGCTCTCCTCACCTGTGTCTGATCACACTTGTGCCTGCAGGCCCTGCTGGCGAATCAGCAGAACGGAATCCTGTCCATGAGCCCGAGGGGAATGCTGGAGGTAAGTCACCAGGCTTCGTTTCCTTGGTATTTGTTCATCTTTGGCTGGGACAGTTCGGCAAGGGTTCTGCTTTTCACTGGCCAGTGGGTGGTTCTCCACAGGAAGCATGGGTGGTTGTTGTTTCCTGGGTGCTCTGAGCGCTGTGTTGGCTTTGCCTCTGTGTCTCAGAGGTCTCCCAGTAAGACAATTGGAAGGAGCTGAATGTTGTTCTGTGA
>NW_011153750.1:0-772 GCF_000146605.3 Meleagris gallopavo | reverse complement strand
TCCCGGCGTAGTGGCGGCGGCACCGCCCCCCCGCGGCGTTGCGCCTTTATAGCGCCGTGTGCTGCGCCCGCCCGCCCCGCTCTGACCCCCCACCCACAGCATAGGGCACGAGTGGGGGCTGGGGGTTCCATCATCCTGCGGCCGACCGGGGGCTGCATCCCCTTAACGGTGCCGTGGGCGCGGAGGAACGGCTGTGTTCTCTCTGTAGGGCTCCGTCTCCCCCCATCGTGGGGCTGGAAGCAATGGGGGGACCCCAGGTAACCCCCCCGGAGCGCTATTTTGTGAAGGGACCCTCGTGGAGTGCTGTGATCCCACAGCGTGGAGCAAAAGTCCTCCGGGTGCCCTCCTTGGGGACACGTGTGACAGAGAAGGAGGTGGCCCTACTTCCAACGGGGGGGGGGTTCTGTGCAGCCCCATTCACCCCCCTGTGCACCCGCAGCATCGTGGTGGCTGTGGGGAGCTCTGAGGGGGGAGGGAGGGGGCGTGAGGGGCAGGTGATGTTATGGAGCTGGAGGGATCCTAAGCTCTGAGCGTCCCCTGGCCCTGCGCGGGGTGGTGGCTCCATGGAAGTGGAGGTGAGGGACGGAGCTGCGGGGTCACAGCTCCCATAGGAGCTGCGTCGAAACGCAGTGGGCGCTGCCCTGTCCGGGGGCTGCCCTGGCTCTGCAAAGCGCTGCGGGCTCCCCGTGGTCCCCCCAGGCCAACCCCCAAGTGAGAGGTGAAGGTGAGCTCCAACGACTGCGTGATCCTCGGCCAAAGAGAGCTCGGTCTG
>NW_011153749.1:0-394 GCF_000146605.3 Meleagris gallopavo | reverse complement strand
CGCGGTCCCCGGGGAGTGTGGGGAAGTGGCAAGCAGAGGGACGGCTACTAGCAGGGAGAGGCCGCGGGGAGGCCGCACAGTGCCACGGGCCCCACAGCTGCCTCAGAGGCCAAGTGGCACCTCCGCCACCCCACACTTCCCCTTCCGGGGCTCTACGCCCTCGCACACACAAGCCTCCCGACTTCAAGATGGCGGGCGAGGCGAGAAAGGGAGGCGCCCTCACCGAAGATGGCCGCCAGCCCGCCTCAGCCCGCCTCTCTCCCGCCATCCTCAGCGCGCCGCCATGCGGTGCCCGCGCTCTTGCGCAAGGCGCGCATGCGCGGAGGCGCTCTGGCACCACAGCCTCTATGGTCGGCCGTTAGCGCGGCGCTTCCGGTGGGCGCGGGGCGTTGTG
>NW_011153748.1:0-338 GCF_000146605.3 Meleagris gallopavo | reverse complement strand
TGCAAGTGTCCTATTTGGTCTTGTCATCTAGTCTTTTTGGGAGAAAACTTGAGTTGGTTGAAAAAATAAGCTATGCCTGGGAGAAAATACCATCTTTTTGGAAGCACAGGCCCAATTTCCAAGTGAAATGTGGTATTTCTGGGAGAAAATGACAAGTACGTGGGAGAAAAGTGGACAATTGTGGGAAAGACTGACTTCTCTTGGAGGGCAAGTGTGGTATTTTTGGTGTGAAAAGGGGTCCTTTGGGGAGAAAACGGGGTGTAGATGGGAGAAAATGTCCTGTTGAGGAATGCCTAGCAGTATTTTTGAGAGAAAAGGGAAGGTACTTGTCAGAAAAG
>NW_011153747.1:0-588 GCF_000146605.3 Meleagris gallopavo | reverse complement strand
CTCAGCCGCTCCCCATGAGACTGGTGCTCTAGACCCCTCACACAGAAGAGTTTCACTGCTCCTCTCTGGACACATTTCAGGGTTTCAATGTCCTCCTTGTACTGAGGGACCCAGAAGTGAACACAGTACTCAAGGTGAGGACTCACCAGTACTCAGTACAGGGGGATGATCACTTCCCTGCTCCTGCTGGCTCCAGTCCTTTGCATTGCACTTCCAATCTCAACCGTTCCTTCCGCAGTCCTGCTTGCATCCTCATTTAGGGCAGGAGCTCAAGAGCTCAAGAGGAAGAACACAGCGTGCAACTAGAAGACGTCTCAAAGCCCAGAAGAGTCAACTCTCTGACCTTGGGCACAACTCACCAACCAACAGCCAGGCCTTGACAACTTGGCTCATCTGAGCACGCGCGACAGGGCTGTACAACCAGTTTCTTCCTCATTAAATAACCCACATAGATTCCTAATCCAAAATGAGAACGGCAGCGGTTAACATCGAACAAAGAGCTTCCTGTTCCTAGGCCTTATCCTCTTAGCCCAACTTTCCTTGCCTCATCCCCTACCCCAACTCCTGGATGATGCCCGCAGGCTTAAG
>NW_011153746.1:0-472 GCF_000146605.3 Meleagris gallopavo | reverse complement strand
ATGCTCAAGTTCCGGGTGCCTGTCCAGCGGAGAAGAGCAGCTACGTTTCCCCAGGGGGCTTTGCGGTCAGCGAGGAGATATAACTCCCGGCAAGGTCACCTGATGCTCTCCTCTCTGCCTGCGCTGCTTCGCTTGCGCTTCTCTGCCTGCGCTGCTTCGCTTGCGCTTCTCTGCCTGCGCTTCTCGCCTGCGCTTCTCTGCCTGCGCTTCTCATCTCAGCGTTGTGGTAAGGCCGATCCACCATCAATTTCACATTCTCTCTCCTTATAAAATTCTGTTGATACCATATTTAGTAAATTACTTTGTTTTACCTCAGATTGTTGCCACTTGTTTCAATTAGTTTCCGGGGTCCCTTATTTCTTTTTCCGGGGCGCGGATCCGCGGATCCCTCCGCCCTTCTAGTCACGGAACCGGGCCGAACCAGCCCGTAAACCGTTGACATTCTTGGTGGAGAATGCGGGCAACAGTTGCT
>NW_011153745.1:0-319 GCF_000146605.3 Meleagris gallopavo | reverse complement strand
TGCTATGGGGCTGCTATGGGGTTTCTATGGGGGTGCTGTGCCGCTATGGGGCGCCGCTGTGGGGCTTCTATGGGGCGCTACTATAGAGCTACTATAGGGCAGCTATAGGGCTGCTATGGGGCGCTGCTATGGGGCGCTGTGCCGCTATAGGGCGCCGCTATGGGGCTGCTATGGGGCGCCGCTACGGGGCGCTGCTATGAGGCTGCTACGGGGCTCCGCGCTGCTATGGGGCGCTGCTATGGGGCTGCTATGGGGCGCTGCTATGGGGCTGCTATGGGGCGCTGGTGCGGTGTGGGGCCGAGGCGGAGCGGCTCCTCCC
>NW_011153744.1:0-345 GCF_000146605.3 Meleagris gallopavo | reverse complement strand
CCCCCACAACACCTCTGCCACTTCTGCACACCCTTCTGGACCAATCCAAGCACACCCTGGACCCACCTGCACACCATCTGGGTGCCTCAACCCCTCCACGACATCCCCACATTCTTCTGCGTGACTCCAGGCCTGGATAGGGGCTCGTGGGGAATCTGTGCAGGGAAAGGTGTGAGCGGGGCTTCTGCCACGTAAAAAGAGGGGCTGGAGGCGGACAAAGCTTGCAAGGGAAAAACCCAGGGGCTGTGGGGGCTTCTATGGAGTGGAAAGGGCTCTGAGGATGGACAGAGGGGTTGTGAGGGGAAAAGAGCAGAACGAGGCTTCTGTGAGTGAAAAAGGGGCCTG
>NW_011153743.1:0-443 GCF_000146605.3 Meleagris gallopavo | reverse complement strand
ATTGTTTAGTCTTCTTCAAGTACTGGAGTATGAAGATGTTTGGCGCAAACTGACCCATGTTCTGTTCACCACAGCCAAAAGGCATCTTAAGCAGCTGATCTAAATTTTGAAGTGCTGGGCCCATGATATCCCCTAAAATTTGAGGTGGAGGGTAAGGAGAAAGAAAAGTATTCAGCGATATAAAATGAAAGGACTCCTGCCTTCTCTAAGCTCTACTGGAATCCTGAAAAAGAGGTCCTCGTGAAACTGATGTGTGTAATATCACAATTAGATTTCTTCCTGCCCTTCCTGAATAAGTCCAGAATAGCAAAGAAAGAATGTATAATTCTGGGAAGAGGCAGGGAATGCAAAACTTGAGGAGATCTGAGGAAATGTTAAGAGAACTGTCACTCTTGAGGTACCAAGGAGGGAAAAGATTATAGAGGCAAGCCAGATTATAAACT
>NW_011153742.1:0-339 GCF_000146605.3 Meleagris gallopavo | reverse complement strand
GGTGGTTATGGGGTCTGGGGGGTTGCAGGGCGGTTATGGGATTACTTGGGGTGGTTATGGGGCCCTGTGTGGAGGTTTGGGGTCCTTTGGGGGCAGTTATGGGACCTTGTGTGGAGGTTGTGGAAGTTTAGGGGCAGTTATGGGGCCCTGTGTGGAGGTTTGGGGCCATTTGGGGGGGCAGTTATGGGGGCCTAACCCCTAACCCCCCCCCCCCCCCAATGCAGTTTTCCTTTGGAGCTTCTCCAGTCTTGTTTGGGTGGAGGTGAAGCCCCACAGCGACCCCACGTGGTGCGGAGGAATAAAAGGCCGGAAAAAAAAAATTCCTTCCTCTCCCTTAAA
>NW_011153741.1:0-546 GCF_000146605.3 Meleagris gallopavo | reverse complement strand
GGGCTGCACAAAGGGATGGGGTGGCACGTGTGCGCGTGTAACGGGGCGCTTTCTGCAAGATGTCTGCCCGGGCGTGTACAAAGGGCGAGGCTCTGCCTCGCAGCATCCACCTGCCGCCTCTGCGCACCTCGCAGCGCCGACCTGCCGCCTCGGCCGTCCTCTCGGCACCCACCTGCCGCCTGGTGTGAGAGGCACGCTGTGTTTGGGCAGTGGACATTGCCACTGCTTCCGGACGCGGCCGAGGAGAAGTTGCGTTTCTCAGAGAGAGCTACGGAACAGAGCGAAGTTGAGACTCGGGCATTCCGACCAGAACAGAAGTGGCACAATCGCACGATGGCGAGGCCAAGATGCGGGCTGGGGAGAGCCCAGCACAGCACAGAACCCACGTGTGACCTTGTGCGAGCGCCGCCCTCCTGTCTTCACAGAGCAGTACAGGACGTAGCTCCAAACAGCAGCTCGGTAACAGACCTCACGTCGTAGCAGCAGCGTGGGGAAGGTTGTGAGCCTGAGATGCTCAGCCAGTGAGTTCCAGGGGAGACGTGAGCT
>NW_011153740.1:0-544 GCF_000146605.3 Meleagris gallopavo | reverse complement strand
CTGTCGTCCACCAGGACGCCCAGGTCCCTCTCTGCAGAGCTCCTCTCCAGCAGCTCATCCCCCAGCCTGTATTGGTGCATGCAATTATTCCTCCCTAGGTGTAAGACCCTACACTTGCTTTTGTTGAACCTCATCCAGTTTCTTACTGCCCAGCTCTCCAGCCTGTCCAGGTCTCGCTGAATGGCAGCACAGTCTTCAAGCATGTCAGCCAATCCTCCCAACTTCGTAGCATCAGCAAACTTGCTGAAGGTGGCCACTATCCCCTCATCAAGGTCACTGATGAAGATGTTGAACAAGACCGGACCCAGCACAGACCCTTGGGGACACCACTGGTTACAGGTCTCCAGCCAGACTCTGCACCACCAACGATGACCCTCTGCCCTCTGCCAATCAGCCAGTTCTCAACCAACCTCACTGTCCACTCGTCTATCCCACACTTCCTCAGCTTTGTTATAAGGATGTAGTGGGAGACAATATCAAATGCCTTTCTAAAATTAAGGTAGATTACATCTACTGCTCTTCCCCCATCCACCCAGCATGTGAC
>NW_011153739.1:0-423 GCF_000146605.3 Meleagris gallopavo | reverse complement strand
GGGGGATAGGGGGGATGTGGGGGATATGGGGGATGTGGGGGATATGGGAGATATGGGGTCATTGGGGGGATATGGGGACACTGTAGGAGATATGGGGGATATGGGGGATGTGGGGGATATGGGAGATATGGGGTCATTGGGGGGATATGGGGACACTGTAGGGGATATGGGGGATATAGGAGATGTGGGGACACTGTGGGGACACGGACGGACGGGGTCACCTCGTCGCCGCTTTGTAGGACGTCGGCCACCAGGTCGTCTGGGGCCAACAGGGCCCCTTCTTTGTGTAGGGTCATATGGGGCAGCAGCCCCACAGCCTGCAGGTGACGTTGGGCTGCCTGGGAGGACAGCCAGGAGACCGAGCGGCTGGGGGGACAGTGGGGACGTCGTTGGGGACATCATTGGGGACATCGGGGACAACGG
>NW_011153738.1:0-352 GCF_000146605.3 Meleagris gallopavo | reverse complement strand
TTTTTTCCTATTAGGAACAATGAAGTCTTCTAGCTTCCATGTTGTTGTTGGTATCCTCTCTACATCTTACCTTGGTTTCTTAGGGTAGTTTTGAAATTTTTGATTGTCTTTAGCTGTCTCCAAAGCTGGAGAAGGACATGGTTGGGCTGGCAGTCAATCTTAGCAAATTGGACCCCAGCTCGAATTAGGTCATTAAACATTTGTTTTTGGGAAACCCTTATGGGTCCCGATCGAGGAGCTCGAGTAGCTGGCGTCTTGGTTTTAGTCACCGGCAGGATCTCAGCTTCTTCTAACATCCAGATGTTGCGCCTAGCCCGCAAGTGTTCTGTCTCCCCCAGATCAGCTACTATCT
>NW_011153737.1:0-719 GCF_000146605.3 Meleagris gallopavo | reverse complement strand
TGTTTCGTTCTGAAAAAAATAGAATATATAAAAGCGGCCAACCTCAGGAAGATCCACGCAACGGACAGCTGAAGAGGTTTTGGTCCATAAAGAAATACTTTTGTATTTTTTTTTTTTTTCTTTTTATTCCCCCCCCCCAACTCGGCGTCGGGTAACGAAACTTTTGGTCCGGCTTAAAAACGACGACAACAAAATTATATCTCTGTAAAACCCGGGTTTTGCACTCGGTCGCTGCGTTTTGTTTTTTTTGCTTTACTGTCGGGATGCGCCGCTCTCCCGCGCCATCGTCTCTCTTCGGTTCCGGCGCAGGGAAAGGGAAAGGAAAGCACCGTGTATGGAAATACCCTGTGAGCAACTCCGGCTCCGTCGGACGGATCCATCCCTGCGGAGGAGGAAGAAGAGCAAGGCGGCCGCGCTCCGCGGTGGCTCAGAGGAACAGAAGACGCGGATCGGCCCGAGAGCTCCTTCCCACCCTTCTTCAGTATCACCGGCGTGACGCTGTTCTCACTCTTATTATTTTATCAATTTAAAAAAAATTTTTTTTTGTCCTTTTTCTTTTTCGCTTTTTTTAGAAAAGTGACAAATTAAAAAAAAAAAAAAAGGAAAACAATCAAAGTTCTCTTTAGCTGCTGTGGTTTTGTGTTTTTTTTTGTTTTAAATCTTTGAGGTAATACAGTTGTGCCCTCGTTCGAACAGGTTCCCAGAGGTCGGTGGTTTCT
>NW_011153736.1:0-689 GCF_000146605.3 Meleagris gallopavo | reverse complement strand
GTGGTTAGACCAAGCCGGGAGAGCCGGCTGGAGGGCTGGCACTTGGTCTCTAAGGGATGCTGCTCCTCGGGAAGGAGCAGCTTTTTGTCCCAATTCCGGGCCCAGCTGAGACAGCTGGCAAAGTCAGGAATTGGAGACACGAAAGCAAGTAAGATCAGGAAGAGATTCAGGCTGACCTTCATCCTGTTCTCTTCCACGGACCACTCTCAGCACACAAAGTGGCTGTCACCCAGAGCAGAGCTCCAGCAGTGACCACCAGGACGGAGCGACTGCCCCAAGTGTCTGAGCTGGGGGAGGCTGCCAGCGTGACTTAGTAAAGACTGAAGTCCTGCCCCGCCCTGTGATGTCACAATGCCTTTCCCGGTGCGGGCGCAGCCGTGCACCCAGCTTGGGGCTGGGGACCCTACCCCCAAATCCCACCTCCCCTGTTCCACCTCCCCTTTTTCCAATCCGCCTGCACTCTGTAATTTTCATGAGCACACGAGGTCATAGAATCACAGAATCACAGAGCGTCCTGGGTTGAGAAGGCCCACAGTGATCACCTAGTTTCAACCTCCTGCTACAAGCAAGGTAGCCAACCACCAGAGCAGGCTGCCCAGAGCCACATCCAGCCTGGCTTTGAATGCCTCCAGGGATGGGGCATCCACAGCCTCCTTGGGCAACCTGTTCCAGTGTGTCACCACCCTCTG
>NW_011153735.1:0-470 GCF_000146605.3 Meleagris gallopavo | reverse complement strand
CGCATAAATGTGTAACCTGAAGAAGAGGGTCGGGGAATGGGGGCTGTAAATTCGGGAACGTCCCCCAAAACTCCTCTTCCCTGTCACCACTCTTTTGGGTACCCCTCCCGACGGGGAGGGTAAAGGGGTGAGGCCAACACGTCCCTAAGGGCCGGAGCCCCTTGGCTGTAAGGTGAAAGAGACAATCCTCCATCCCGTAATACTTTGGTCCCATTCTTTCTTACCTCGGGGTAGGCGCACAGAAAAACGCGCAGGCAGCAGCACTCCCCTCCTCGCAGCCAGCGCAAGGCTGTTCTCTTAATGAATTACTAATGAGTTCAAATTGGACAGCCGGCTTAATTAAAGCGTAGAGGCGCTGTGTTTACCACGTTGTAATTGAACTCATTAGAGCTCCGGCTTTGTGTTTTGAAGCAGCCGCCGCGGTCCGCCCCGTCGGGTGAAGCGCTTTGTGGGGACGGCGGTGGGAAGGA
>NW_011153734.1:0-421 GCF_000146605.3 Meleagris gallopavo | reverse complement strand
TGGGTGGAATAAAAGCGTTCTGGTTTTTATTTATTTATTTATTTATTTTAACGATTTCTGTCTTCTTAAATCTCTCCCGAAGCCCGCTCCGCCGGGACGGACGGGGCACCCTGGCGGAGGTAGCGCGGCCTCGGCCCGGCGCACCACGTGGCTCCCCACGTGCTGGGCCGCCGCGGGCTGAGGGTCGAGGTGTTGCAACTATGGGTCTCCGACCATGGGCGCGGACAGTGGCCTGCTGCACATCCAAGTGCGACCTATAAATGGATAGGAAAAAGAGTCTGACATCTGTAGAGCACCAACCAGAGGAGCTGCTTTTTTTTTTTTCTTTTTTAAGTTTCCTGTCAGACGTTAGTTTTTCTAAGTAACCGCTGTTACTCATTCAGTGTCCAGAACGGTCATAAAGGCGTTATTAAATGTAATA
>NW_011153733.1:0-407 GCF_000146605.3 Meleagris gallopavo | reverse complement strand
CCACTTCTGTTCTGGTCGGAATGCCCGAGTCTCAACTTCGCTCTGTTCCGCAGCTCTCTCTGAGAAACGCAACTTCTCCTCGGCCGCGTCCGGAAGCAGTGGCAATGTCCACTGCACAAACACAGCGTGCCTCTCACGACCAGGCGGCAGGTGGGTGCCGAGAGGACGGCCGAGGCGGCAGGTCGGCGCTGCGAGGTGCGCAGAGGCGGCAGGTGGATGCTGCGAGGCAGAGCCTGCCCTTGTACACGCACGGGCAGACATCTTGCAGAAAGCGCCCCGTTACACGCGCACACGTGCCACCCCATCCCTTTGTGCAGCCCTGTGCACACGCGCGCACGTGCGACCCCATCTCTGCGCTCTCCACGTGCACGTGAAGCCCCGTGGCACCACGTCCTTCTGTCCACCCG
>NW_011153732.1:0-550 GCF_000146605.3 Meleagris gallopavo | reverse complement strand
TGGTAAAGACTGGCAAAAACACCCTATTGTGACTGGCCCAGGGGCTCCATGCATACTTGGTATTGATTACCACAGAAGGGGATATTTTAAGGATCCCAAAGGGTATCGATGGGCCTTTGGAATAGCTGCTGTAGACACAGAAGGTGTTAAGCAGTTGTCATTTTGCCTGGCCTGTCAGAAGATCCATCTGCCGTGGGGTTGCTACGAGTGAAAGAGCAACAAGTACCGATTGCTGCAAAAACGGTGCACAGACGGCAGTACCGCACCAACAGGGGATTCCTTGCTCCCCATTCAGAAGCTGATTCACCAACTAGAGAATCAGGGAGTGATTAGCAAGACTCACTCACCTTTTAACAGCCCCATATGGCCAGTGCGTAAAGCCAGTGGAGAATGGAGGCTGACGGTGGACTACCGTGGCCTGAATGAAGTCACACCCCCATTGAGTGCTGCTGTGCCAGATATGTTAGAACTCCAATATGAATTGGAGTCAAAGGCAGCCAAATGGTACGCCACCATTGATATTGCTAACGCCTTTTTCTCCATTCCTTTG
>NW_011153731.1:0-304 GCF_000146605.3 Meleagris gallopavo | reverse complement strand
AAGTGCATCACAGATCTTGCATAATGCCACGGGCGAGGGAAACTGATGCAGAATGACAGAAGCTTCTAGAGGCCACAAATCTCACTGATGTTTGTCTCCGACTACTCAACATCCTGAATTATTGGTGCAGTCTGGACGCTTGTCAAATTAGCTGGGGAGGTTTGTAGTCCCAAATGTCTTGAACTTGTGACAATGCCATCTTCCATTTAACAAAGTGCCAGTTGGATAAGCTTCCAGGGAAGAATACAGAAGCTAAACTGCATTTAACCTAACTGCAAAATACAAAGTAATCCTCTTGTTTACA
>NW_011153730.1:0-484 GCF_000146605.3 Meleagris gallopavo | reverse complement strand
CTCCAGGGACGGGGCATCCACAACCTCTCTGGGCAGCCTGTTCCAGCACTTCACCGCTCTCATAAGTAAAGAAGTTCCCCCTGATATCCAACCTAAATCTACCCTCCCTCAACTTAAAACCATTTTCCTTTGTCCTGCAGTTATCAACCCTTTCAAAGAGTTGATTCCCCTCCTGTTTGTAGGCTCCCTTTAGGTACTGAAAGGCTGCAATGAGGTCACCCCGCAGCCGCCTTTTCTCCAAGTTGAACAAGCCCAGCTTCCTCAGCCTGTCTTCATAGGGGAGGTGCTCCAGTCCCTGATCATCTTTGTGGCCCTCCTCTGGACCCTCTCCAACAGCTCCCTGTCTTTCTTGTGCAGGGGGCTCCAGACCTGGACACAGTACTCCAGATGGGGCCTCATGAGGGCAGAGTAGGGGGGGACAACCACCTCTCTGTCCCTGCTGGCCACCCCTCTTCTGATGGAGCCCAGGATACCATTTGCTTTT
>NW_011153729.1:0-326 GCF_000146605.3 Meleagris gallopavo | reverse complement strand
TAAATGGGGTCCCTAAAGGGTGACCCTAAAGAGGGTCCCTAAAGGGGGTTCCTAAAGGGGTGTCCCTATGGAAGGGATGACCCCAAAAGGTGACCCTAAAAGGGGGTCCCTAAAGGGGGTCCCTAATGGGTGTCCCTATGGAAGGGGTGACTCTATAGGGTGTTCCTAAAGGGTGACCCTAAAGGGGGTCTCAGTTGATTTTGGGGGAAATGGGGGGAATTGGAGGATTTGGGAACCTCTCAGTTGGTTTTTGGGGGAAATTGGAGGATTTAGGAACCTCTCAGTTGGTTTTGGGGAAATGGGGGAATTGGAGGATTTGGGAACCT
>NW_011153728.1:0-361 GCF_000146605.3 Meleagris gallopavo | reverse complement strand
GTGCATCAGTTTTCAAACACCCCAGTCCTAGCAGCAAGGAGCAAGGAGTGGCACTAATACTTCTTCCCTGGTGGGAATCCCAACAGCAGGTGTTGTGCTAAAGGTGTGAGGTGAAGGGAACATCCCTATCGAGACACAAGCCTTAGGATGGAAGGTTGAGTTATGGCATGCTGACCAGAAGAAAAAAAGGTGACTCCTACCTTGTACTTTTTTCTTGTTGTCTCTCTCATCATGCAGGTGACCTGAAGATGACCAAAGCCTGTTGCCGTGAGCTTTTGCTGAACCCATCGATATTGTGGCTTAGAGGTATTACACCAGCACGTGGCATAGGAGAGCTCTGTAACTGTGGGAATGCGGTGTT
>NW_011153727.1:0-520 GCF_000146605.3 Meleagris gallopavo | reverse complement strand
CCGGCCGCCCGCCCTCGCCCTCCGCTCACTTTCTGAGCTCCGGGGCTCGTCTCCCGTGCGGGATAAGAAAGGGCCTCTTTTCTTTTCCCTTTTACTGTCCCCTCCCGCTCTCCCCCTTCTCCCCCCCCAGCCTGGAAAAGGGGGTTGCGCGCTGCGGAAGGTGTCGTGTTAGTAGAAACGGCGCTGGGAGAGCGGTGCTGGGCACGAGCTCCCACGTAAGCCCGTACGTCACCTATAAAATGCCCATTTCTCCGATGCCTCGGCTCCCGGGGCGGCGGCAGGAATGCCTCTGCCCCGCTTCGCAGCTCCCTCCTCCCGCAGCCCTCCCCGAGCCGAGAGGCGAAGGCAGAGCCACAGGGTACCGCTTGTCCTCCTCCATACCCCCGCAGCCGCCTCCAAAAACCAACCCCGGCCTTCCCCGGCTCCTCGATTCCGCGGCTCCGAAGGGCTCCGCGACGTGACGCTCCCCGTGCCCCGGCGGACGGCGAAGCCCTTGACCCCTGCCCCCGGCCGGCTGCGG
>NW_011153726.1:0-544 GCF_000146605.3 Meleagris gallopavo | reverse complement strand
TCCCAGGTGGGTCCCCGCCTCGTGGGCATCCTTGCCTCTTGCCTTGTGCTGAACGGTCGGCTTTTGCTCTGCTGCCTGGGTGGATCCATGCCCGGTAGCTACCCTTCCCTCCTCCTTGGCATGACTGCCAGTGCTTTGCCTTCCTCCAGAGAGGTGTTTTGTTCCGACTGGCAGCCACAGACTCCTTCTGGGCTGGCGACCCTGAAAGGTGCATGTGTGGTGGAGGCAGCAGCATGCCCAATAGCTACCCTTTCCTCCTCCCGGGCACGGATGCCAAGATTTGGCCTCCTGCACACTCGGTGGTCATCTGTGCTTTGCCATGACCTTGTATTTTTTGTCATTTTCATGTTGCTTGCAGAGGCTGCTGCAGAGGCTGCATGGGTTGATGTTGGTTTCCTCAGTTGTTTTCCATGTTGTTTTTCTGTGGTTTCTGCCTTGGTTTCCTACTCCTTCTGCATTGCAATGCATTGGGTTTTTTTCCAGGGTTGTTTTATTTTCCCTTTTGCTTCTATTCTTGGAACTGCTTTTTCCTTTCCTGAGCGTA
>NW_011153725.1:0-358 GCF_000146605.3 Meleagris gallopavo | reverse complement strand
CATATCCGCATCCATCCCGTGTCCATTCCATATACTTATCCCATCCCGTTATTATCCCAGTCCCATCCCATATCCATATTTCATCCCCAATCATCCCATGTTGATCCCATGTCCATCGCATATAGATTCCATTTTCCAATCTCCCATTCCATATTCTTCCCATATACATATCCTCACACCCCAATCCTATAGAGAGCATTGGGGGTGGCTTTGGTGGGGCTATGGGGGTCTACGTGGGGGTATGAGGTGGGCTATGGAAGGATGTGGGGTTAAATGGTCCAGATATAGGCTCAAATACAGGGACTACGGGGGACTAAAGGGGGAATGGGGGAGTATTGGTGAGATATAGGGTTATAAC
>NW_011153724.1:0-418 GCF_000146605.3 Meleagris gallopavo | reverse complement strand
TTTGCTCTTTGGTTCTTGTTGGTATCGGGGCCTTGCATTGCTGTTAAATTTTCCTTCTTTCTTTTCCATTGTTAAGCACTGGTGAGCTTTTGTTCTCTCTTTACTTTGCTAGGATTCTTTGCTTTGCCATGCTAGTGTATTGAATTCATTGGCTTTCCTCTTGTATTTCTCGACCTCGTTTTGCTTTGCTTTGCTCTCCATCCTTGTTTTGCAATTTCTCATTTGTTTTTTTCTGTAGTGAGGCATTTTTGTTTGCTTTGCATTGTCTTTGTTTCCTATTTGTGTATTCTTTGTCTTTCCTGCTGCTTTCTTTGCGTGATCTTGTTCCTTGCTGCAAGCATTCCTTTCCTGTTCAGAGTATGTTTGTTGGCTTTGCTTTCAGTTGCTCCTTTGCTTTCCATTCTTTGCCTTGCCTTGC
>NW_011153723.1:0-590 GCF_000146605.3 Meleagris gallopavo | reverse complement strand
GCCAGATTTCTCCCCCCACGTAGGCAGAAATGCCTCTTTTCTCAAGAAAAAGATGACATTTCCTGCCAGAAATGCCAGGTTTCTCCCCGAAAATATGACATTTTCTCCCAAAAATACCACTTTTCTCACACAGCATATGACATTTTCTCCCAGAAATGCCTGCTTTCTCCCCCAGAATACGACGTTTTCTCCCAGGACTACCTGCTTTCTCCAAAAAACGGGACATTTTCGCCCAGAAATACCACTTTCTCCAGAAAAATATGACAGTTGGGGCCAGAATTAACAGTTTTCTCACCCCAAAATATGACATTTCGAGCCTGAAATAACAGTTTACTCACCCAAAGTGTGACATTTTCTCCCACAAATCCCAGGGTTGTCCAAAAAATATCGAATTTTCTTGCAGGAATACCAGTTTACTCCCCCCAAATAGGACATTTCCTCTCCGATATGACAGTTTTCCTGACAGAAAATTTGAAAATTTCCCCCAGAAACACTAGCTTTCTCCCAGAAATAGGACATTTCCTGCCAGAAATAACACTTTTCTAGCCCAAAGTAGGACATTTTCTCCCAGAATTACCAGTTTTCTCACC
>NW_011153722.1:0-660 GCF_000146605.3 Meleagris gallopavo | reverse complement strand
GGGAGCGATCCTTGCTGGACTGCGGAGAAAAAACCCCCCTCTCGCAAGTAGTGCAGTTGGCTGAATTCGCAGTTCTCGGCATCGGAATCGCACTCCTTCGCTCTCATGCGCGGAAAGCGGCATTCGCGCTGAACCGCTCCGTAGACTTTGCCGTTGCTGGCCGAGAAATCGCGCTTCTCCTCGAATGTCGCTTTCAGCCGTCAGCAGCGGTGTCGTCTTTCTCGCTGGCCGAGAACGGGCCACTTCATCCGGCTGCTTTTCTCCCACGAGTGTGCGGGTTCTTGTCCGCAAATCTTCTCTCAGAAACGGCAGTTCCCCCCAAAATACGCCATTTTCATCCAGAAATTGCAGTATTCTCCCTGGAAATATCGCGTTTTTCTTCCAGAAATAGCAGATTTCTCTATGAAATATGACATTTTGTAACAGAAATACCAGTTCTCTCACAACAAAATCAGCGTTTTCTACCAGAAATACCAGATTTCTCCCGGAAATACGGCATTTAACTCTCAGAAATGGCAGTTTTCTCCCCAAAAATATGGTATTTTCTCCAACAAGTGACAGTTTTATCACAAAAATACGACATTTTCCACCACAAATACCAGTTTTCTCCCAAAAATATGCCATTTTCTGCCAGGAACTGCAGTTTCCTCCCACAAATAC
>NW_011153721.1:0-368 GCF_000146605.3 Meleagris gallopavo | reverse complement strand
ACGGTTGCTGCGTTAAAGCAGATTCGATTCGCAATTGCAACGTCGGGCCTCCTGCAAGCAGGAGAGCACTCAGAAAACAGCGCTACATCTTTATCCCCTGTTGCCCGACGCTGATCTCTTTCTGCCCTGGTTCCTCACTGGCTGAGCACTGCAGCTTCACACTCTCGCTTCACTCATCACACAAATACCAAGGAAGCACAAGTCTTTGCCGCCCAGACACAAATATCTTAATAGGTTAATTGCCTTCTAACCATTGCTTCCTTAACAAACATTTGGGCGTAACTTTCAGATGCCTGCTTTACAACATAAACATAAACAGGGCCTCTGAATTGTTTAATTACCCCCCTAACACTTGTGCCCCTTTACAC
>NW_011153720.1:0-324 GCF_000146605.3 Meleagris gallopavo | reverse complement strand
CCAAACAGAACTCTGGCGTTGCCACAGGCCCAACCAAAGCAGTCCTTGAGTGATGTGAACATCTAACTCGGCTGGGAGGGTAGGATCAAATATACCCAATGCCTGGGCTTGTTTAACTGCCACTTTCGCCTGTTGAAAAGCGTCCTGTTCTGTTTTCCCCCAGTCCCATAGCTGCCCCTTTTTTGTGAGTCTGTACAGTGGCCTTAGCAGCTGCGCTAGGTGAGGTATAAAAGAACACCAATAACCTAATATACGTAGAAACTCTTGCAGCTGCTTTGATGTTGTAGGGACTGGGAACGCCTGAACCTTATGTATGACGGCACT
>NW_011153719.1:0-453 GCF_000146605.3 Meleagris gallopavo | reverse complement strand
CCACCCACCCACCCACCCATCCAAATTGAAAGACCTAGAAATTGCTTAGCGCGAATTGACTTTGCCAGTTAATTCCTTTCTTTTTTTTCCTCTTTTTGAACTAGGGCACTTGCTTTTATCATGCCGCACACCCCAGCGATGCCATTATTTATTCCTCTTCCTTTCTTAATGAAACCTTACGGGCTTCAAGTTAGGCAGCCATGGTACACTTTGTCTCTGCTGTGATCCCCCTAAATAGGGTCGCAGGGGAAGGAACCACCAAGTTCTCTGACTCCGCAGTATTCAGTCAGCCCACAGGAATATGCAAAATCCCTCTAACGTTGTTTTTTTTTTCTTTCTCTATTTCTCTTTGTTCCGTATATTTGCAGCTTTGTAGTAACAGTGTTATAAAATACTTACTGTACAAAAATGCGAGAAAACCCAGATACATAGCCTAAAACAGTTTTTTTTTTT
>NW_011153718.1:0-494 GCF_000146605.3 Meleagris gallopavo | reverse complement strand
CAGAGCGCTGCACATCTCTCATCTCTCCAGGCTTCGGGGCTTTGAAGCTGCGCAGTGTTTCTTGGGAGTTGGTCCCCCAGAACTCCAGAGCACATTGAGCTGTTCCCTGGCAATTCACAGCTGCAGAGTGTCAAACACAACAAAGAAAGAAGGAACGAAAGAGGCAAAGGCCATGGCTGTGTACAGAAGCGCTCAGGAAGGCTTCAGCAGGAGAAAGAAACCTGCTGCAACAAGTCAACTAAGCAAAGGGTTTACACCTCACAGGGACAGAATTTCCCACACCAGAAGCACTGCCAGCAAACAGCACAGTATTTGGAAAGCAGCGCGTCCCAATCTGCCTCCTTGCCCTGCTCTAGCCGCTCAGCCAAACACAGAAATAAAACACACAAACTCTCTGTTTCTTTGCTCGTGGCAGCCACAAGGCTCACGTTTTAGTGACACACAGAAGTGCATCTCCAGCTATTGTGTGTCTTGCTAACCGCAAGCTCAGCTGT
>NW_011153717.1:0-499 GCF_000146605.3 Meleagris gallopavo | reverse complement strand
GGGTAGTGTTTTGGGTGAGAAAACTGGTATTTCTGGGAGATATTGCCATATTGTTGGGGAGACAACTGGTATTTTTGGTGACAAAATGTAATGTTTGGATTTGGGTTAGGGTAAGGTTAGGTTTAGGGTTAGGGTTATGGTTAGGATTAGGGTTAGGGTAGGGTTAGGGTTAGGTTTAGGGTTAGGGTTAGGGTTAGGGTAGGGTTAGGGTTAGGGTTAGGGTTGTGTTTTGGATGAGAAAACTGGTATTTCTCAGAGATATTGCCATATTGTTGGAGAGAGAGCTGGTATTTTTGGTGAGAAAATTTAATATTTGTTTTAGGGTTAGAGTTAGGGTTAGGTTTAGGGTTAGGCTTAAGGTAGGGTTAGGGTTAGGGTTAGGGTTAGGGTTAGGGTTAGGGTAGGGTTAGGGTTAGGATTAGGATTAGGTTTAGGGTTAGTGTTAGGGTTAGGGTTAGGGTTAGGGTTAGGATAAGGGTTAGGGTTAGGGTTAGCGTTC
>NW_011153716.1:0-552 GCF_000146605.3 Meleagris gallopavo | reverse complement strand
CAAGCAGTTTCCTGGGCATCTTACGAAATGCCTGTATCTGCAGAACCTTTCCCTCTGAAAAGAAAGCGTTGTCTATCTTTTTGGAAGGAACTGGCTTCCAGCTGAGAAGCTGATGGATTCATGGGCTCAGACAGTCACTTGGAATGGAGGTGACTTGTAGAGATTTGTGCCTGAACCTGCTGCTCCGAGCATCCTGAGACCAAGTTTCTCAGAGCTTTTTCCCTTTTCATCCTCACCCTCTCCCAAGGAGGAGGCTGCGTGCTCTCTCTGGGCAATCTGTTCAGTGCTTGAAAAGCTTTTTTTCCTTCTCTCCAGTCTGCTGTTTCAATGAATGACTGTTTTCTGTCCCTATCCCACCACGACCTGCTGTCCTGATTCTCAGTCTGTCTTCATGCCTCCCTTGTGAGCGTTTAGAAGCTGCCATGAGGTTCCTGTGCACTCTGAACAACCATCTTTCTCCCCGGTTTCTCTTCACTGCATAGACTGGAGGCCATGCACAAAAGGTGCTTCAGGTTGTTATCTTTCCTGGCCAGAAACTAAATAGAGTCTTGT
>NW_011153715.1:0-475 GCF_000146605.3 Meleagris gallopavo | reverse complement strand
GTCACACAGTAGATCAGGATGCCTGGGGGCCCTGGACATCTTGAACATCTGCCAGGGTGGGGGCATCCCCATCTTCTCTGGGCTGCCTGTTCCAGACCAGCTCCATGCCTCACATCATGATCCATGGAATGTTAGAAATCCTCCAAATGTTTAATGTAAATCTCTCTTTCAGTTTATTATCATTCATCCTTGTTCTATAATTCAGAAATGATGTAAGAAGTCAGTCTTGAACTTTTTTATTTGAACAAGACCACAGCTAGGAGATGTACAGAAGGCATTGTCCAGAGTAGTGCCTCCACATTTCAGATCCCCAATACAAGGAAGATGACTGCAAGTGGGAGTTGATAAAAATATGTTAACACTTTCCAACTTAAAATATGCTTGTGTGTCCTCTCTCTTTATACGCTGAAAACACTCATATTTGAGGGGATCCTGTGTCTTCTATTTTATTTATTTTATTTCATTTCATTTCATT
>NW_011153714.1:0-620 GCF_000146605.3 Meleagris gallopavo | reverse complement strand
CCCTCCGGATTTCCCCTGCCACCCCCTCTCCACTCCTAGAGCCCCTTTCCTCCCAGTCGGAGACCCAACTCACCCCTGTTTTCCCCACACGACCCCCCTGTCCACTCCCAGACCCCCCGTTCCGCCCTACAAAAGCCCCCTTTCCAGCCCTTGAGTTGCCCTCCACGACGTACCCCTCCATCCCCAGTCCCCCTTTTCGCTCACAGAAGCCTCGTTCTGCTCTTTTCCCCCTCACAACCCCCTCTGTCCATCCTCAGAGCCCCTTTCCACTCCATAGAAGCCCCCCGCAGCCCCTCGGTTTCCCCCTTCCAACCTTTCTCCGCCTCCAGCCCCTCTTTCCACCTCACAGAAGCCTCACTCACACCTTTCCCCTCACAGATTCCCCGCGAGCCCCCTATCCAGGCCTGGAATCACGCGGAAGACTGTGGAGATGTCCTGGAGGGGTTTGGGGCACCCAGATGGTGCGCAGGTGGGTCCAGGGGGTGCTTGGATTGGTCCAGAAGGGTGTGCAGAAGTGGCGGAGGTGTTGTGGGGGTGTGCAGGTTGCCTTCCAAGGGAAGGGAAGGGAAGGGAAAGAGGGAAGAGAAGGGAAGGGAAGGGAAGGGAAGGGAAGGGAAGAG
>NW_011153713.1:0-414 GCF_000146605.3 Meleagris gallopavo | reverse complement strand
TGCGCCAGGTTTTGGGGGGGGCTCCCAGTGGAGAAAGCAGCCCCCTGCTGCGTGCCAACGCTGTCTAGGAGGAGGGGGTCCTGCATCCCATCCCCCAGTACAGAGCCCCCTGCCTGGCCGGAGCCCCCAGGAACCAGGGGGGATGCATGTACCAGCTGCTAATAAAGACAGCTCAGCTGTGCTCCGTCTGTTTGCATGGGGGGGGAGCGGGGGGCCAGCCGCCAGCTTTATTACTACAAGAGGCACTTAAAACGCGGGGGTTGGGTGTAATAAATAGGGCACGGGTGTGGGGGGGCATAGCGGGGTGGGGACTCCAGCCTCTCCTCCCACCCCCCCCGTGGGGGACCCACTCCTGGGTGCACAGGGGAGGATGGGAAGGACAGAAGGGCCCTGCCCAGTGGTGGTGGGGGGGGG
>NW_011153712.1:0-330 GCF_000146605.3 Meleagris gallopavo | reverse complement strand
CGCCCTTCTAGTCACGGAACCGGGCCGAACCAGCCCCGTAAAACCGTTGACATCAGGTTTACAGCTGGGAAGAAGATATTTGACAGCTCTCCTGATTCCCGGTGCAGCAAGGCAACGTGTAACTCCCACGCTGCTATTAACTCATTGCCAGCGAAACCAACCTTTGCTCTGAAGGCAGTAAGGTGAGCTGCAGTACGCTGAATGCAAGGTCTGAACGTACTGTAGAGTGAGGTGGCTCACAGTAGCAGGACTTGCAGTTCCAGCTTGATGAAGAACCACATTATCCTTTGTGATATAGATTAATGATCGAGTTGTTTGTTACTTTCAGTT
>NW_011153711.1:0-486 GCF_000146605.3 Meleagris gallopavo | reverse complement strand
ACTAGCTCCGAATACTATGTCTCTGCCTTTATTTCGAGCCACAATTCATTCTAGTCAGGTTTTCCACTGCTACACATCTGCATTCAGAGACGAAAAGATTGGAAGGGAAAACCCTCTAATAAGACACCTGGAAGTTCGAGGAGAGACAGATGTAGTGCTCTCAGGGAGCACGTGACAGAAAAGTGGGGAGTGATCCTTTCAGGACTTCGGAGAAAATACCCCCCTCTCGCAGGTACTGCAGGAGGCTGAATTCGCACTTGTCGGCATCGGAATCGCACTCCTTCGCTCTCACGCGTAGAAAGCGGCATTCGCGCTGAACCGCTCCGGAGACTTTGCCGTACATGGCCGAGAAATCGCGTTTCTCCCTGAATGCGGCTTTCAGCCGTCATCAGCGGTCTCGTGTTTGTCGCTTGCCGGGAACGGGCCACTTCAGCCGGATGCTTTTCTCCGATGTGTGAGTGGGCTCCTGTGTGCACATCGGAAAGG
>NW_011153710.1:0-587 GCF_000146605.3 Meleagris gallopavo | reverse complement strand
GTTACAGGGGAACCCCCATCCCCTGTCGTGCCATAAACTGCCCGATGGCCAGCTCTTTTTCCTCAGGTGGCTGGGCATCGTAGCTCAAGTCACCCGAGGAGGCTTTTTTCTTCTCCTAGGGACTGTAAAGTTCTCTGAGTTCCAGGTTCCCATTGGCATTTGCTGCGTTATTCGTAGCCTGGCTCTTTTGGGAGTACTTTGAAGTTTTTGATCGTCTCGCAGCTGTTTCCGTCACTGCAGTAAAATATGATGAGGTTGCCGGTCGATCTTGGCAAAGGCCGCCCAGCCCGTGTGAGATGGTTGAACATTTGTTTCTGGGACACCCGCATGGGGCCCTGTCAGGGGGTGTCCGTGGGGCGGCCTTTCTGGTCTTAGTGACTGGGAGTACGTTGGCTCCATCCCACCACCCTGACATTGCGCCTTGTTCTCAGGCACTCTGACTCCCCCACATCAGCTACCAGCTGGGCAACCTGTTGGACAGTGGCCTCCGCGGCCTCTAGGAGGGTTAATATGGACACTAAGGTTCATAAAGACGGGAGGGAGCCTGTTGTACAATCAAGTGTTCCTCATCCCTGCCAAAGATTTTG
>NW_011153709.1:0-584 GCF_000146605.3 Meleagris gallopavo | reverse complement strand
TCTTCATGGGGCTCCTCCGCTTCCCTCGCCGAGTGTGCAGCGGGGACGAGACCGGGACACGCAAGAACGTCAGCCACTGCTGTGCGGGGCTCCTCCTCAATGCTGGGACATGCAGTGCTGACTCTGGGCCCCGACGTGAGGTCCGGTTCTGGGGAGGCTGTGGGACCAGGGGCGGCCACAGGGCTGTCCTCCTGCCCCCTGGCTGCTGGGCCTTCCTCCCGCCCCTCAGGCACGTGGGCGTCCTGCAGACCCAGCAGTCTGTGCGCCTCCTCGCCGCAGTGGCGCACGATGTTGTCGAGGAGCTCCTGGACGAACGCCTCCGCTCTGTTCTCCAGGGCAGGCCGCGTCATCTCTGTCAGCCACTCGCTGTCCGGCCCGATTTCACACAGGGCATTCAGGAGGTAGGCCTCCGCTGCCATTGCCGGCCACCAGTGTGTGTGAAAGGTGGCTCGCAGCTGTTGGCGCAGCCAGGGCAGCACAGGGTCCAGGATCTGCTGGCGCTGCCTGAACAGATCTGCCCAGATGTCAGGTGGGAGACCGCCCACCGTAGGCACCTCCTCTGCTTCTGCCTCTGCCTCTGCCTC
>NW_011153708.1:0-435 GCF_000146605.3 Meleagris gallopavo | reverse complement strand
CGGGACCCGGCCGGTGTCCGGGAGCGGCTCCTGGCTGAGCCGGGCGGCCCCGAAAGAGCGGCAGCGATCGCGCGGGTCGAGGCGCGTTGCAGCCCGGCACGGAGTCAGGCGGGCGCTTCGCTTCTCGTCGGCTCCGATCAGCAGCGCTGCGCTGAGCTGCTGCCCCGCAGCTGCAGTCCCCACGTGCCGGTTTCCGTCTGTCTGTCGGTCCCCGTGCGGAGCTCCCGGAGCTGCGTGAAGCCGACGGGGAGCTGCTTCGTGTTGGCCCCGAGGAGGGAAGCCGTGAGGGGGAAATGACTGTTAGGCTGGGAGCTGGTTGGGAACGCGGTCATTTCTCTGTTTGTTGCTCTGTGTGTTACGTGATTAAATGTTTAGCGTTCGTTTTTCAGCACTTCTGTGTGCACTCATTTCTGCTGCTCCAAAGACGCCCCCCCC
>NW_011153707.1:0-322 GCF_000146605.3 Meleagris gallopavo | reverse complement strand
TGCTTCTCTGTTAATTGGTGGCTTTACCGTCCAGCACGCTCCCCTGCATTCCAGAGACAGGACAGCTAACTATGCTGTTTGGAGAAAGACCCCCAGGAAAAGGGCAAAAAAGGGACGGGGGGGAATGGAATTGGGATGGGAGGAAGAGGAGTGGGGGGGAGGAAAGGGGACGAGAGGGAAAACGGAATTGGGAGTGGCCAAGGAGGGGAGAGTCCTCGGATAAATAAAAGGAAAATGTAAAGAATGGAGAGAGAAAATAGAAAAAAAGAGGAGGAAAGGAATGGAAAACAGATGAAAGAACAGGAAATGGAAGCGGAAAAGG
>NW_011153706.1:0-321 GCF_000146605.3 Meleagris gallopavo | reverse complement strand
TAAGTCACAACAGGTGAAATTACTTCTTCATTCATAGGCAATCTAGCACAACCCATAAATTATCTGTGTATACAGGGTTAGCTTTTCAGTATGTCACAGAGCCTGTATCTTTAGGGAAAACGATTTTAGGGAGAGAGAGGTGAATGGATTTTGGTCTGAGGCACAGACTGACAAACCCAGCAAATTATGGTGTGGAATATGAAGGAGACAGAATACTTAATTGGAGTCACACCATTTTAAGAAATCTGTGAATATAATTGTGGAGACAAGCTACATTTTCTGTGAAGACTACAGAACCCAAGGACAGCTAATAAGGGACAT
>NW_011153705.1:0-396 GCF_000146605.3 Meleagris gallopavo | reverse complement strand
GAGGGGGTGCACCTGGGAGTGCGGGATCCCCGTGGGATCCCGGTCAGAGATGCGGGGTGAGGAGCGACCCCCGGCGACGCGGGGTTCCGCGGGGTTCTGCTCCGGGATGCGGGGCGGTAACCGGGGATGCGGGATCCTTGGGGATGAGGGTGCTGCTCGGGCGTCGGGCGGCACCCAGAGGTGCGGGATGGCACTCAGGTGCCGGGTTGAACCCAGGGGTGAAGAACGCAGCTTCGAGGATGCGGGGCGGTCCCAGGGATGCTGCCCAGGGATGCGGGGTTCTACAGCGGGCGGCCGGGGCTGCGGGATGCGGGCGGTACCCAAAGGCTGAAGGATGGCAGGCGGAGCTGCGGGGCGGCACCCGGGATGCGGTTCGGGGATGCGGGATGCTGAAGG
>NW_011153704.1:0-409 GCF_000146605.3 Meleagris gallopavo | reverse complement strand
TTGTGCCGCTACAGATGAGGAGCGGCTGGCCAGAATGCAGGACGTCATCCAGCAGCTGCCCGCTCCTCACTACAGGTCAGTGCTGCCCTCAGCCTGCTGAGCTCAGCCCTGCTGCACGTCAGAGGGCACTGGTGCCATTCCAGGCTTTGTCTCACGTTGCAACACGATGCCTGTGTGTGCTGAAGCGGTTGAAGGCTACACGGGGTGAATTTATTGGCTCAGTTCCTGGGCACGGGGGCACGCTTGGTGCAGCTGATGGCTGCGGCTGTGCTGTGCTGGGCCTTGGTGCTGCAGCGTGGCACTTAGTCAAGTTGGATCTACTTGGTCTTCAGTGACGTAGCAATAACAAAAACCAGCATGAATTGAGGTTTGCTTTGTGAAGGGCAGCACGGCGTGCTCCTTGGTGCTG
>NW_011153703.1:0-426 GCF_000146605.3 Meleagris gallopavo | reverse complement strand
CTGTTCTTTCTTCCCTTTCTCCTCATTCTCTTTCTTTTGCATCTGCACTGCTTTTCTGCTGTCCTTTCTTCCTGTAATTTCACTCTTCTTTATTCTGCGTCTGCTCTCCTCTCCTCTGCTTTCTTCCCTCTCTCCTCTTCTGCATCTTCACTCTGCTTCTCTTTTGCTGTGCTTTCTTCCCTGTCTCCTCGCTGCTCTTACTGCTGCGTCTGCAATCCTCTTCTGCTGTTCTGTCGTTTTTTATCTATCCTCCCTCCTCTTTCGCCTGCATATGTACTCCAGTTCCTCTATTCTTTCTTCCCTGTATCCTCCCACGTCTTCCTTCTGCGTATTCTTTCCACTTCAGCTTCTTTTTTTTCTTCCATTTATCCTCACTCTTTTTTTGCATCTGAACTGCTGTTCTGGTGTTCTTTCCTCCCTGTGTTT
>NW_011153702.1:0-408 GCF_000146605.3 Meleagris gallopavo | reverse complement strand
TTTGCGTCGTCTTTGTTTCATACTTGTTGGTTCTTTGTCTTTCCTGCTCCTTTCTTTTGCATGTTCTTGTTCGTTGCTGCAGGCATTCCTGTCGTGTTCAGAGTATGTTTCTTGGGTGTGCTTTGAGTGTCTCCTTTGCTTTCCGTCTTTGCGTTGCCTTGCTTTGCCTTCCTTGTCTCCTTGCCCATGCAGTTTTTTTCCCTTGCCTTCAGTTCCCTGATGCTGTCTCTGGGCCTTGACTGTTGTGTTTTTTCCTTTGCAGGCTTCTGGAAGCGCAGCCAGCTGTCTAGGCGTTTGTGCAGTGCTTGCTGCATTTGCAGCTCCTTCTGGGCTTCCCAGGTGGGTCCACGCCTCGTGGGCATCCTTGCCTCTTGCTTTGTGCTGGCCGGTCGGCTTTTCCTCTGCTGG
>NW_011153701.1:0-336 GCF_000146605.3 Meleagris gallopavo | reverse complement strand
CCCCCCCCCCACTGTTCTGCAGAACCCCCTGTGCCCCAGCCACCCCCCTTAGCCCCCCGCCGGTGCCCACCCAGCCTATTGCTGTACTCCCGGTGCAGGGGCTGCAGGCTGCCTCTGCTCTGCTCCACGAAGTACTGCACCACCTCGTCCAGCGAGGAGCAGTGATGCTGCAGGGAGAGGATATGGGGTCATTCCCCCATCCCCATTCACCCACCACCCACAACCACGGGACCCCCTGCAGCTCCCTCAGCCCCACTAGAGGGGATCCCAGTCCCATAAATCCTTGCCATTTAGCCCC
Organism: Meleagris gallopavo; assembly: GCF_000146605.3. NCBI lineage: Eukaryota > Metazoa > Chordata > Aves > Galliformes > Phasianidae > Meleagris > Meleagris gallopavo. Next base: position 38 of record NW_011153701.1, on the reverse strand, counting down.
CAGTCCCCTGGTTCTTTGCTATTTCGGTCTCAGCTGTG
>NW_011153700.1:0-570 GCF_000146605.3 Meleagris gallopavo | reverse complement strand
TGTGAGACCGGGCGCAGGCAGCCCGGGCACGCGCCGGGCCTTCGTTTACCGGCCGCCACCCCGCCCCGCCCCCTCACGTGACCGCCGCCTGCGGCTCCGCCCCCAGAATCACGCGACCTCTCGGCAGCCGCAGAGCGCCCTAGTCTGGATCCTTCCGCCGTGAGAGACCGGGTGGGTGCGGCCATCTGCCCGACCCCTCCGGCTCCCGCAGAGGAATAAAGGTTCTTGAGGGAGAGCGGTCGGAGAGGGGCGGTGTGAGACCGGCGCGGCGCCGAGGGAAGGGCGGTAGGAAAGCTGCTTAGGATTACTTTCTATGGCGGACGGATTCCGGGGGAGAGGCGGTCGTGAATGGGGGGGAAGGGGGAGGCTGGGCCAAGATGGCGGCGCCCTGTGGGCCAGGGGAGCCCTGAGCGGTAAACAGCTGAGGGGAGGAGAGGGTGAGGTGAGTGCCGGGCCTGCCGCCGCCCCGCTGGGGGAGAAAGGAGCGGCAGCGAGTGGGGGACAGCGTAGGGCGAGAGTGGGGAGAGCACTGAGGAGGAGGCGGCGGGAGAAGGGAGGGGGCTGGGGGGC
>NW_011153699.1:0-438 GCF_000146605.3 Meleagris gallopavo | reverse complement strand
CGTAAGAATTTGGGAGTGGCGTTCACTCCATGAATCTTATCACCGTTAGTGTCCCTAGTTGCTATCATGCAGACTCCACCGACCTCCAACAGATAGATACAGCTACAATATACACTCCTAAGGGGGAAGCAGGAATGCGGTTTTTGATGAGCATAGATATGCTGTAGTAGATGTAACAGTGACTTAACAAGACTGGACATGGCTGGATGCCCTTGGTTATTTTCCACATAGAGGACAGGTTACACACACCTACAGCACACAGCTCTCCTTCTGTGTCGTGAGGATCAGAGCGAACCCCATGGCTGTCTGAACTCTTCCAACCACAGAGGTAAGGTTCCTCAGCACAGCTGGATCCACTATTAGTCCCAGATGCAATTACTAAGATGCAATTATTTTCTTCTGATTTCTGTTCTATTTCAGCTCAGCGTAGTTTACTCA
>NW_011153698.1:0-449 GCF_000146605.3 Meleagris gallopavo | reverse complement strand
AGCCTTGAGAAAAGACGACGGAGAGGGGACCTGATCCAGGTTTATAAATATCTGAGGTGTGGCGGCCATAGCAGTGAGGCCAGTCTCTTTTCAGTGGTACGTGGAGACAGGACGAGGGGAAACGGACATAAGCTGCAGCATAGGAAGTTTCGCACGAATGTGCGTAAGAACTTCTTCACGGTGAGGGTGACGGAGCACTGGAACAGGCTGCCCAGGGAGGTTGTGGAGTCTCCTTCTCTGGAGATATTCAAGTCTCGCCTGGATGCCTACCTGTGCGACCTGGTGTAGGGAACCTGCTTTGGCAGGGGGGTTGGTCTCGATGATCTCTAGAGGTCCCTTCCAACCCCTACAATTCTGTGATTCTGTGATATCAATACACCACTTCACCAACAGGTAGATTGATTTACTTATTCTTTTATGCTTCGTAATTCCCCCCCTCCCCCCCCCCA
>NW_011153697.1:0-448 GCF_000146605.3 Meleagris gallopavo | reverse complement strand
GTGGGGGGTTGGAATCTTCTGGACCTGTGAGGTGCTCTTGCCTCCCCACCCTGTCCGTCATGGTGGAGCAGCCTGGTGGCCCCTATGATGTCATAAGCGGCTGGAATGAGGGCAGGAGCAGTGCGTGCTGCGTCCCTTCATTGGAGCGCTTGAGCTCTGCCTGAGTAGCTCGCTTGTTGCACTTGTGCACCGCCTGAGCACCTTGGTTTTCACATCCTCTTGTGCAGCATCTTGTAGGTAAGCTGAGACAGTGTGGGAGAGACGGGTGGGCAGTGAGGGCTTGAGAAGTGCTGGCTGGCGGAACTCACAGTACCGTATTGCTTACTCTTGACCACCACGCATAATTTTCACCCAGTCCAGGCATTCCAAAACAAACCTAAAGGTGGCATTTGTCCCCTGGATTTTCCCTCGTCGCCTTTGCTAAATTGTGCAAGCTCACTGAGCGGCT
>NW_011153696.1:0-501 GCF_000146605.3 Meleagris gallopavo | reverse complement strand
TTATGCTTAAGAACATGAGGCCCAAGGAGTAGATGTAGGCAAGAAACCCTTAGTCTCAAGATCTTCACCTCTGGCAGTTCAAGCCTTTTAACTCTAGGGTGCAAAATCTGGATACGACACATCTCAGGTTGAGTGCAAGGCATTGGCATATCTGACTTATAAATTTCATAAGTATTACTTAATATATCTGTTAGAAGTAAGTGCTGTGCCTTAGAACAGCATTCCTTTAAAAGAGAACACTAGATCACACTTAGGTGCCTACCTACAGCTGCAATAAGTCGTTCTAGATTTGGATGAGGCTTCTTTGTAACAGGCTGGCCTATTCTAATTTATCTTACAAGTTTGTATGAGGCATACCCATGTGTATCATCTCTGGTACACTTCTGAATTTTCAGTTCTTGCAGTGTTTTTGTTCTAAGTCTTAAATTCATTCCATCGAACCACAGCACTGCTTTAAGGATAAGTTTCTTCAAATCTTCTCAGAATTATTCTCAAAATGCA
>NW_011153695.1:0-528 GCF_000146605.3 Meleagris gallopavo | reverse complement strand
GGGGTCTGCCCCATAGATCTGCCCCATAGATCTGCTCCATAGATCTGCCCCATAGATCGGCCCCATAGATCTGCCCTATAGAACTTCCCTGTAGATCTGCCCCATAGATCTGCCCCACAGATGGCTCTGCCCCATAGATCTGCCCTATAGATCGGCCCCATAGATCTGCCCCATAGATGTGCCCCGTAGATCTGCCCCATAGATCGGGCCCATAGATCTGCCCTACAGATGGCTCTGCCCCATAGATCTGCCCCATAGATCTGCCCATAGATCTGCCCCATAGATTGGCCCCATAGATCTGCCCCGTAGATGGCTTTGCCCCATAGATGTGCCCCATAGATCTTCCCTGTAGGTCTGTCCCATAGGTCAGCCCCATAGATCTGCCCCATAGATCCGCCCCATAGACGGCAGCCCTACAAGGCGCCCCTTTGGCTCCTCCTGCCGACCCCAAAAGTGGCACCGCGACCCCAAGCCCGGATTTTTTTTTCCTACAGCGCCCCCAAGTGACCGGCGGTGCGCATTGCATCG
>NW_011153694.1:0-457 GCF_000146605.3 Meleagris gallopavo | reverse complement strand
TTTAATTCCATTTTTAATTCCATTTTTATTTCCATTTCCTTCTATATTATTTCTGATATTTTTTGCATTTTATTTCTAATTTATACCCATTTTTTTTCTATTTCTATTTCCATTTTTTTTCCTATATTTCCATTTTTTTCGTTTAATTTCTACTTTTATTTCCCATTTTATTTCTGATTTTATTTCCAATTTTATTTTTATTTCTACTCTTTTTTTTCTCCTGACACTTCCCTTTTTATTTCTATTTTCCATTTTCTATTTTCTATTTTCCATTTTCCATTTTCTATTTTCCATTTTCCATTTTCTGTTTTCTATTTTCCATTTTTTCCATTTTTATTTCTCATTTTTCTAATTTCTCTTCTACCTCTTTCCCTAGTTTATTTATTTTTATTCCTATTTTTATTTCCTATTTTTCCTATTCTTAATTTTTTCTACTTTACATTTCAGTTTCTTCTAT
>NW_011153693.1:0-552 GCF_000146605.3 Meleagris gallopavo | reverse complement strand
CGTGCACAAAAATTACGGGGTTCTGCAGTTTCTTTTGCTTACTTTCCTGATTTTTTAGGGTTTGGAATTACAGGTCTCTGTACAGAGATCACCCATTCCAGGCCGTCCAAGGACGGGGCGCCTCCCAGGGTTGAGGATCCTGTATCAGAGTTACCTGTATCCGAGTCATGGCACCAAATTGTTTTATTTCTGCTAAACAGATTGAATAGCCCAATTATGTATTTTGGAAATTGTCATTTATTAAAGCAAGCAAGTAAGCAAAACAGCGCTGGGCGGCCAGGGAGTCTCTGCTCCACCAACAGCGCGCACTTTCCCCTTCCAGCTGACAGTCTTTATACAGTTCACTATCCGGTGTTCATGGCTTCATGATATCTCTTGCGCAGGCGTGGTCCTGTTGTTAGGCAGCCGTCCTTTGTCTTGTCAGATGGGGGGGGGCTGGGATCTTTGCAATACATCCATTCATGATCCTTACACAGCATCTTTAAAGCTGTATAAGTCCTGGGGTCCATATTTTAAAGCGTTATGTTTGTTGGTGTTTCCGGATGTCTGTAG
>NW_011153692.1:0-545 GCF_000146605.3 Meleagris gallopavo | reverse complement strand
ACTCATTTTGTCAACAGCAAAATTGCAGAAACATGGGTACCACAGAAGCAGATAGCAGCAAAAAGACAAAGGAAATTTGGCTAGGAGGCCTCTCAAGGAATATTTCCAGTGGGACATACTGAAGCCCAGTATGTAGTTAATGGGAAAAGATGGGGCTACGCATTCTGGCATGTCCTTGCCTTTGGACTTTGTAGCCTTCAACTCTTTTTGCCTCTACACAGAAGGAAAACGCAAAGCAAACCGTAAGCAAACTCAATGTGATTGATAAGGGAAGCAGCTCACCAGGGCAGCTACCACAGCATCTTCTTTTCTCTTAACTTTGAGGTCCGTAACTGCTTACGTGGTGCTGGGGCAGGCCCAGGGTGTGCTGCTGGAGTTAGCACACTATCTCTGCTCTGTTGCAGAATCCTCTGAACCTTCTCCCCATTGCACTCTACCTTCACTTGTTTCTTGGCAGGCCACAGCTCTGCTTTTTGTTTCTCTTCTTCCAAGTCCTTGCACTTTCTTCCAGCCAGCGTCTTGGAGGACAGAGTGGATGTCAGCTG
>NW_011153691.1:0-490 GCF_000146605.3 Meleagris gallopavo | reverse complement strand
TGTGAATAGGGCATATGTCTTCTCATTTTCGGGTAGTTCATTATATGGTGGGGCCTCTTTAGCACGTGATATCTCTTCTGCTGTCGGTGTTCCAAACTTTTTGCCTTCAGGCCAGTCCATGATCACCTCTAGGATTCCTGGACGGTTGAGATTCCCCATCCGCGCTCGCTGCGTAATCAGCGCAATCCACTTACTCCAAGTGGCATCAGTAGCATGATGGGTGGAGGGACCCTTTCCCTTGAACATCCAGTTCAGCACTGGCAGTCGAGGTGCCAGAAGGAGCTGTGTTTCTGTACCGATTACTTCGGAAGCAGCCCGAACCCCCTCATACGCGGCTAAGATCTCCTTCTCAGTTGGAGTGTAGCACTCTTCAGACCCTCTGTACGCCCGACTCCAGAATCCCAGGGGTCGGCCTCGGGTCTCTCCTGAGGCTCTTTGCCACAAACTCCAAGTGGGACCTTTCTCTCCAGCAGCAGTGTAGAGGATGTTC
>NW_011153690.1:0-372 GCF_000146605.3 Meleagris gallopavo | reverse complement strand
TGGCCATTTTATTCTGTGGGTGCCAGGCTCTAACTTCTCAGGGGCAGGGAGCAGAAGATTATTTTCTTTACCAATAAGGGGTCTTACCTGATGATCAGTGCCCGTCATTTGGATCCTAAGCGGGGTAGCCCACGTCGTCTGCAACATTCTCAGGGCACTGGGTCTACCATCTCGGGGTCTTTTCATTCAGGTCTCGCAAGGTTTCCTACAGTCTCTTTGTCACCCCTGCAGAGACTGGGAGTCTGTCTTCAGGGCAGCCTTAAGAAGACCATGATTACGTTATATAATGTTCGATGAGGCCTGCCCCCGTTGCATTATATGGCAGGTGGAATCGCCAGTCGATGTTATTTTCTTCTGCCCAGCGTTGTATCA
>NW_011153689.1:0-435 GCF_000146605.3 Meleagris gallopavo | reverse complement strand
GCGGTACGCGGGGCTGCTGCGGGGTCCTGACCCCCCCTCTCTCCACCCTTTGCCCTTTTGGACTCCTTTGGGTCACTTTGGGTCACTTTGGGCCACTTTAGCAGCGTACGGTACCGCCCCTCGAGCTCCACAGCCCCGAGCATCCCCCGGGCCGGGGGCCGGTGATGGCACAGAGGGGATCCCGGGGGGCTGCGCTGCTCCCCCCTGCAATGCAGAACACAGCACGGCCATAGAAACCTCTGTGCGGGACCCCCCCCCCTTCCCCCAGTCTGCGGGAGGGCAGAGCTGCTTCCCCACCCACGTCATGGAGCACCCGGCCTGGGGTCGACCCGCCCTTCTGGGGGTGCGTTGAATGGGGGCACCCCCGAGCCCCCCATCACTCCGAGCAGCCACTGGCAATGGCCCCGATGCCTGCTGTGCCCCCACTGCTGCCTC
>NW_011153688.1:0-495 GCF_000146605.3 Meleagris gallopavo | reverse complement strand
GGGCTCCAGACCTGGACGCAGTGCTGCAGATGGGGATATGCGCCGCCTCAGCTTCCAAACAGGTGGTGTTTTGGGGGGGCACCGAGGAGGGGACTGGGCTTCAGGGAGCCGGGGGCCGCATGCTGCTCTGCTTTGGCCCCGTGGGGCTTCTGTGTCGCTCAGGACCTCTGCTTGGTGGCAGGAGGTGCTCTGTGTCCCCCCTCAGTGGTTCACCCACAACCCCCCCAGTCTCTCTTTCTGACCCCCAGGGTCACACCGTCTTCTGTGGTCCCCCTCCCATCTGACTATTGGAGCCCCCTCCTCCCTCCAGTTCCCCCATTCTGATCCCTGCAGTCCTCCTCCACCCCCCACCTCACTGCCCCCCCTCAGTTCCCCCCACATTCCCATTCTGATCCCCAGTGTCATGGTTTCATGATTTTTCATTATCAGTGTTCCAATCATAACATCATGCAATGCACTGGGGTTTGACTGCTGATGCTCAAGTTCCGGGTGCCT
>NW_011153687.1:0-311 GCF_000146605.3 Meleagris gallopavo | reverse complement strand
GCATGCGGCCTCGGAAGAATCTGAGCTTTCTGCATCTTCCAGCACTGATGCAGGCAGAGGCTCAAAGTGGCCTGCAGGCCCAGGATCAGCATCCAGATGAGATGGTGAGCACACAGTGTCTGCCTCATCAGATGGGGCAAGAGAAGCAACCTGCAGGGTGCCAGACTGACTGTCCTGCCCTTTCTATCTCTGCAGCCTCTTCCAACTCTAGCTGCAAGTCCTGGACTCTTACATCCCTGGCTGAGGAATCTGAGTTTTCCCCAATCTTCAGGACCTGTTAGAGGCAAAGCCTCAAGGTGTCCTCCAGGCCC
>NW_011153686.1:0-415 GCF_000146605.3 Meleagris gallopavo | reverse complement strand
GAATGGTTTCACCTTGTAAATAGTCAGTTCCATGGCCCTTAAAGCAAATATTTTAGTTTGCTTTCTCTGCCCATCTGTAAAGTACGATAGTTTTAGAAAAAGCGTAGGGAACAGTAAATGAATATGTGCACTGAAAATTGTCCACACGATGCAAAACAGTGTTAAAGGAGTTAAATGAGCTCCCATAGAGCTCTCTGACGAATATGAAGCAGTAGTGATGATGTAGCACTTAGAGGCCGATGTGAGGGTTGTCTGCCCCTGTAAAACTGTGAGTACTAAAGGTGAGCTATAATACAGTCACAGACAAGTGGGAGAGAGAGTGTGTGTAACTGTAGCACTCATTCTTGGTAAGTTAAAACACACAAACATTTGGCCTAGAGATCACAGAAGTGTAGAATGCTGAGAGTGGGAAGGG
>NW_011153685.1:0-382 GCF_000146605.3 Meleagris gallopavo | reverse complement strand
TGGAGAACCTCACAGGGACGAATTTTGCCTCGAAATAAAGGCAGAGACATAGTATTCAGAGCTAGTCGAGTGCATTCTGCATGTAGCCAAGGCGAAGTGCAAACCGCTCCTTTCCGATGTGCGCACAGGAGCCCGCTCACTCGTCGGAGAAAAGCAGCCGGCTGAAGTGGCCCGTTCTGGGCAAGCGAGAAACGCGAGACCGCTGCTGACGGCTGAAAGCAGCGTTCGGTTAGAAGCGTGATTTATCGGCCAGCTACGGCATAGTCTCCGGAGCTGTTCAGCGCGAATGCCGCTCTCTGAGCATGAGAGCGAAGGAGTGCGATTCCGATGCCGACAATTGCGAATTCAGCCTCCTGCACTACCTGCGAGTGGGTTGGTTCGT
>NW_011153684.1:0-402 GCF_000146605.3 Meleagris gallopavo | reverse complement strand
GCGGAGCAGGGGTAGTCTTGCAGATGGATAAGGCAAGAATTCTGACAGGATGCTGCTGCATTACGGAATCTTTGTCATCGACTTAATCATCAGGATCCAGCAGGAGATCACAAAGCTGTGGAGGCATCGTTGTCTCCAGCTCATCGTCTGAAACCTCTGTAACCAAACTGGAAGGGACCAGCCCTCTTGTGCCATCCGTCAGCTCTCCCAGAAACCAGCCATTCTCATCCACATCTCCAAAGACATAGACGTATTGTCCGGCGGTCAGAGGAAGCTCGTTTTCTGGGTCCTCATTAGGGCCCTCAAAAGGATTGTAGCTGTGGCGAGCTAAGAATCTTCGAATTATTGGTGATCCTTGTCGCGGGGAACGGAGGGTGAAGGACAAATGCTCTGCTGCTGATC
>NW_011153683.1:0-387 GCF_000146605.3 Meleagris gallopavo | reverse complement strand
ACTATTGTTAAGTTTGCCTGTACAGAGTATTTTTCCATGAAAATTACAAATGTGACACACATTAAATTTATCTTTACTTTTTTTTTTTTTTCTTTCAAACCGTAAGTAATCATTTTCATTCTGGTATGCAACTAATGTAATAAATGAATTGTTGTCATACATTTTGAAAATAACAGATATATGAAAATTGTGTTTTTCAGTTTCATTGGGACAGTGGTTTTTTTGCTTGTTTTGTGTTATTGGTTTGTTTTTGTATCTTTTTTTCTCTGAAAATAGCACTATTTTCATTTATATATATTTATACACTATTATGTATATTATTATATATTTTCAATGATATATATATATCATATATTTTGATTATATATTTTGATGATTTTTATATAT
>NW_011153682.1:0-514 GCF_000146605.3 Meleagris gallopavo | reverse complement strand
CGGAGCTGGCGCGGCACCAGGCCGCCTTCGAGCGGCGCTTCGAGGACACCTTCGGGCTGGAACGCAAAGGCTTCCCCCTCTCGCAGCGCCGCTTCGCGCAGGCGGCGCTCAGCAACATGCTGGGCGGGATGGGCTACTTCCACGGGCGCTCCCTGGTGCGATCCCCGCTGCACGAGCAGCCCGTGCCCTACCTCGAGAGCTCGCTCTTCACCGCCGTGCCCTCCCGCTCCTTCTTCCCCCGCGGCTTCCTGTGGGACGAAGGCTTCCACCAGCTGCTGCTGGCGCGCTGGGACCCCGAGCTGAGCCGCGAGGTGCTGGCGCATTGGCTGGACCTGATGAACGCCGAGGGCTGGATCCCGCGGGAGCAGATCCTGGGGGACGAGGCGCGTGCCAAGGTGCCCCCCGAGTTCGTGGTGCAGCACAGCGAGGCCGCCAACCCGCCCACGCTCTTCCTGGCGCTGCGGCCGCTGCTGGGCTCCGCCCCGTTGCCGTACCTGCGGCGCCTCTTCCCCCG
>NW_011153681.1:0-589 GCF_000146605.3 Meleagris gallopavo | reverse complement strand
ATCAGCAGCGGTCTCGTGTTTGTCGCTTGCCGAGAACGGGCCACTTCAGCCGGCTGCTTTCCTCCGACCAGTGAGCGAATTCCTGTGCGCACATCGGAAAGGAGCGGTTTGCACTTGGCCTTGGTTACATGCAGAATGCACTACGCCTACCTCTGAATACTATGTCTCTGCTTTAGTTCGAGCCGCAATTCATACTAGTGAATTTTTTCACTGCTACACATCTGCTTTCAGAGAGGAAAAGAGTGGAAGGGAAAACACGCTCTAAAAAGGCATGTGCAAGTTTGAGGAGCGCCAACCGTAGTGCTTTCAGGGAGAGAGTTTCAGACAGTGAGGAGTAATCATTTCTGGACTTCGGAGAAAAAACCCCCTCCACTCGGAGGTAGTGCAGGAGGCTGAATTCGCACTTGTCGGCATCGGAATCGCACTCCTTCGTTCTCACACGCAGAAAGCGGCATTCGCGCTGAACCGCTCCGGAGACTTTGCCGTAGATGGCCGAGAAATCGCGTTTATCCCCAAATGCCGCTTTCAGCCGTCAGCAGTTGTCTCGTGTTTCTCGCTTGCCGAGAACGGGCCTCTTCAGCCGGCTGCT
>NW_011153680.1:0-303 GCF_000146605.3 Meleagris gallopavo | reverse complement strand
GCCACCACCCCCACTGTGCCCTGAGACCCCAATGCCACCAACCCCACAGCGCCCTGTGCCCCCCAAGCCCCCAGCACACTGTGCCCTGTGCCCCCAGTGCCACCACCCCCAGAACACCCTGTGCCCCCAGTGCCACCACCCCCACTGTGCCCTGTGCCCCCAGTGCCACCAACCCTCCGGTGCCCCACACTCACCAAGCCCCCAGCAATGCCCCAAATCCTCCCCCCAGGAAGAATTTGGCACCGCGGTGCTGCTCGGGGCGGCTCCATAGGAACTGGGTGCAGGATTTGGGCAGCAGGGGAG
>NW_011153679.1:0-605 GCF_000146605.3 Meleagris gallopavo | reverse complement strand
GAATGAGTCAGTGCCCGTGCAGCGCATGCCGACTCGTTGCTGTGAGCTGGTCCTGTGTGCCTCGAAGCACGTCCCTAACTTTATATTCGTGGACTTTTTCTCCTGGCTTTGGCTGTATCTCGGGGCATTGCTAGCGAGGACAGAACAGACAGCGTTGTCTTTTCTGCTCTTCCCTCTTCTGTGCTTCCTTTTTCTGCTCTTCTCTTCAGCTACACTTCAGCTCCTCTCCCTCAGTGTTAGCCACTCCTCTTCTGCTCTTCTGCTGTTCTTTCTCCCTTGTATCCTCCCTCACTCCTGCATCTGTACTCCTCTTCTGCTTTTCTTTCTTACCCGTATCCTTCTTTTGCTTCTTTTTTCTCCCCACATCCCGAGTGCCAGCATTACGGAGTACAAATTATTTTTTGATGCCAATTATCACTGTCTTTATATCATGGACTCTTCGTCCAGCCTTTGATGTATCCTGGGGCACTGCATTAAATCTGAGATGTCAGCAGACCTGCGTGGATGCTTTGCTTGCCATGGGGGAGTGCTGTGCTTTTGCACATGCATTTTCATCGTGGCAAACAGAGTGGGGTTTTTTTGGGGTCTTTCTGAAAGTTCTTTTT
>NW_011153678.1:0-446 GCF_000146605.3 Meleagris gallopavo | reverse complement strand
CAAATATACGACATTTTATACCGCAAATAGCCGCTTTCTCCCAAAAATATGCCATTTTCTACCAGGAACTGCAGCTTCCTCCCACAAATACCATTTTTCAACCAGAAATAGGACGTTTTCTCCCATCAATACCGTTTTTCAACCAGAAATATGACGTTTTCTCCTAGTAATAGTAGCTTTCTCCCAAAATATGATATTTTGCTCCAGAAATTCCAGTTTTATCACCAAAGACTCTACGTTTTTCACCAGAAATACCTATTTTATCCCCAAACATGACATTTTCTCCAGAAATACCAGATTTCTTCCCTTAAATATGACACCTTTTCCAAGAAATAGTAGATTTTTCCCCAAAAATATGATATTTTCTCAATGAAATGCCAGTTTTATCGCAAATATACAACATTTTATACCGCAAATAGGCGCTTTCTCCCAAAAATATGCAGTTT
>NW_011153677.1:0-387 GCF_000146605.3 Meleagris gallopavo | reverse complement strand
CTTTTTTTTCTTTTCCTTTAGATAAAGAATTATATGATGGAGGAAATTACTACATAAATATAATAAACTTCTAGGTTAGGCTAGAAAAATGTCTAAGTTCTAAACAAAATAATTCAGAGTTGAATATGCAATTTGAAAAAAATCATGTTTTCTCAGCAAAGAAGTTGGAGAGTTAAGTTTTTGAGAGAAACTTTTGATCTGTAGAACTGGATATCTTTGCACATTTTAACAGCCTAACATAATTTATTCTTGCAATATACTTATGAAGCTCTTTAGTTCAGAAATGCTTTTAAGTATTGCATCTCATGAAGCAGATAGGTTTAGGAAAAAAAAAAAGAAGGGAAAGAAAAGAAATACCTTTCCTTCAGCTAATGTAACAAAGCCTCC
>NW_011153676.1:0-416 GCF_000146605.3 Meleagris gallopavo | reverse complement strand
TCTCATTTAGATCCTTAAAATATTGAGCTAAAGAAAACACAGTAAATCACAGGACTAAGGCTGTGTTACAGTAAAACACATCTTTTTACAGCACACACAAAGAAATGGTTTATTAGATTGTTTCTTGGCTTACAACTGGCACCTGGTAGATAAGTGTGCATCTGTAGCTTAGCAACCTTCACTTTGGGATCCAGAGAGCTGTTACTGGAATGGTCTGGAGTTCTGCAAATGACCAAAGCATTCAGAGGAGAATCATTACCTGAACTGCAGTGACACAACAGATTGGATCTGGTAGAAAGAACAGAAACAACTAGAAACTAGTTATTTCTAACTAGAAAGAACAAACTAACTGGTACACAGATACAAATACCTCCCTTGACCTGCTGACCACTCAACTTTTGATGCAGCCCAGGATA
>NW_011153675.1:0-380 GCF_000146605.3 Meleagris gallopavo | reverse complement strand
CGTGTGGGGCTGTGGTTCACACAGGGCTGTGGGTCACGTGCAGCCATGGGGTCACGCACACACAGGGTTATGTGGCCACCTTGGGCTATGGCTCATGTGGGGTCATGGCTCGTGGCCCCACCTTTGGGCCACAGGGACCCCAGTCCCCTCTCAGGAAGAATCAAAACCACTCCAACACTGCCCCACACCCCCCTCCCCTTTTTGCCTCAAACCACTCCTCACATCCCCCATCCCCCTACATCCCCATACCACCCCATGTCCGGGTGCCCCATGTCCCGCCTGAAGCCCACATCAGGCGTTCTCCTGAGCAGCATTCTGCTCCTGCAGGCCGTGTCCCCATATCCCCCCATGTGCCTGTATCCCCCACAGCCCCCACAGAG
>NW_011153674.1:0-547 GCF_000146605.3 Meleagris gallopavo | reverse complement strand
GTCTGATACTCAATTAAATCCAGACAATTATTGCTCTTATATTTTCCTCTTTTTCTTCCCCTTTCCACAAGAAGGTGGCTGGATTTAGGCAAGATTTAGTAACAAATACTAAATCATTTTTCTCCATTAATATTATTTCATACTTCAGAATTCTAGAGTCAGTTAACCACCTCCCAGCTTTCTGAGTTAAAATGGTCTTCACCTGATGTGGGGTCGTAACCACTAGTTGTCTCCCAAAGGTCAGTTTTCTGCTCTCCTCTACCAGGAGGGCAGTTGCTGCTACAGCTTGGATACACTCTGGCCATCCCCGAGACACTGGATCCAGCAGCTTAGATAGGTAGGCCACCGGTTGGCGTTTATTTCCCCATTCCTGAGTTAGCACTCCCAAGGCTGCCCCTTTATCTACAGTGACAAAGAGTTGGAAGGGTTTATTTAAGGCGGGAAGAGCTAAGACTGGAGCAGTAATTAAGCTTTATTTTAGCTCTTTTATTAATTCTTTTTCCTCAACAGTCCACTCAAGGATGTTGGGCTCTCCATCTAATAATTT
>NW_011153673.1:0-627 GCF_000146605.3 Meleagris gallopavo | reverse complement strand
GAGCAGCATTATCGCGGAAGTAAATATTGCCGCTGTGTTATATAAACTCTTAACGTAGAGTTTTGTTAAGCACTGTCACAGAGCAGCTTGAGCCTGCTCAGGGGAAAAGCTTTTTGAGTTTTAGAGCAAGTGATAGAAGGCAAGGAGATAGGGTATGTGTAGATGGCAGGCTCTTACGGTAAGCTAGGGAGGGCATAAGGACATGGGCAACTCTCAGAGGCTATAGAAATAGGAGTGATCTCTTCACCAGCAGGAGACTGTTCATTTTAACCCTGGCAACCAGGTCCGCTGGACAAAAAGTTAATGCTGCTGGACAGAATCCACCACAAATAAATGAAAAGAAGTATGCCATAAGTTTACTTTCAGGGCTTTTATTTAATCTGCCTAACGCAAGAGATTCTGAGCATTCTCTGCTTAAGACAACTATCGTCTATCGACTTACGTCTGCTTTTCTTCTGAATTTTAGCCTGAGAGATTGGCAACTTTTGCTTTGTTCCCTAAAGCGCGGCTGGGAATATTTCCTGAAATCTCTCACTCATAACAATCTGTGTACTAAGGTATAGTGAAAGGAAGCCTGGTGTTTTTGCACTTCTGAAATTGTCATGCACTACCATTGCCCAGAGTGTC
>NW_011153672.1:0-533 GCF_000146605.3 Meleagris gallopavo | reverse complement strand
TGGATTTTGGGTCACTTTGAGGGGCAAATTGTTGCCTTTCGCTGCCGTTCTCCGCGGTTTTCGGGCTGATTTTGGAGCGATTCGGGTCCCGGCGTTGGGGGGGGGAGGGGAATTTTTTTTTTTTTCCCCGATTTCTCCTGATTTTCCCCCAAATCTGTGGGGCAGAGCTCGGAAATCCAACATCTCCTATAAGAACCCTTCGCTGATGCCCAAGGAGCCCCACATCCGCGAGATGAAGATTTACATCGACAAAAAATACGAGACCGTCATCATGCCCGTCTTCGGCATCGCCACCCCCTTCCACATCGCCACCATCAAGGTGGGATTTTGGGGTGGGAAAGGGCGGATTTGGGGTCGGAAAGGAGGAATTTGGGGTCAGAAGGGTGGAATTTGGGGTCAGAAAGGCGAAATTTGGGGTCAGGAATGAGAAAATGTGGTGGGGAGGGGAAGATTTGGACGTTCCGCGTTTTTCGGGTCTTTGTCCAACATTGGGGGATCTTCAGTTCAATGTTATGGAATTTTGGGGTGAATTT
>NW_011153671.1:0-606 GCF_000146605.3 Meleagris gallopavo | reverse complement strand
GGGATGGTTTGGGGTCTTTGGGTACCAAAAATCCCCAATTTGTGGTGTTGTGGGCCTGGTTTGGGTTCTTTTGGCACTAAAAATGCCCAATTTGGGGGCAATTTTGGGGTGATTTGAGGTCTTTAGGCACCGAAAGACCCCAATTTGGAGCGATTTTTGTATGGTTTGAGGTCTTTGGGTACCAAAAATCCCCAATTTGGAGAATTTCTGCATGGTTTGAGGTCTTTGGGCACCAAAAATCCCCCATTTTGGACAATTTTGGGGTGATTTGAGGTCTTTCACCACCCCAAATCCCCCATTTTGCCAATTTCAAGCCCCTTTTTTGTCTCTTTTTCCCTCATTTCTCTTCAACGCTCTTCAGAAAATCCCAGAACGTGAGGATCCCAGTGCAGAAGAGGAACGTTTGGCCCCCAGGGATGAGCAAAGGCGATGGGAAGAGGAGAGGATGGGGGCTGCAGCTCTGCGTTTTGGGGCTCGTGATGCTGCCCAGCGTCGACCCCCCCCCGATTACGACTTCATCCTGGAGGAGGATGAGATGATTCAGTTTGTCAGCGCTGTGCAGATGAAAGGCACAGAACCTGAGAAGGTGGGGTGGGTTTTTTTTTT
>NW_011153670.1:0-518 GCF_000146605.3 Meleagris gallopavo | reverse complement strand
CCCGCTCCGGCCGCGCCATGGCGTCGTGTTCCGACATCCTCCGCAGCGAGTTCCCGGAGCTGGACGGCGAGGTGTTCGCTTACGTGACGGGTGAGCGCCGTCCAGCCTCGGAGGAGTCGCGAACAGAGCCGCTCGGGGGAGGGGGGCCGCCCGTGGGTTGTGTCGCGATAGGCATAGTGTCGCGATAGGCATAGCGCCGCGTGCCCGCAGGGATCCTGCACAGCAGCGGCGCGGACTTCGAGTCGGTGGACGAGTTGGTGGAGGCGGTGGGCGAACTGCTGCAGGAGGTGTCGCGGGACGGCAAGGACGAGCGGGCCATCCGCGAGGTGTGCCAGCGCCTCTTCAACTGCCTCCAGCTGTAAGCAGCGCCCGGCCGCCCCCGCCCCGCCCGGCCGCGGCTCCGGGGCTCCCGACCCTCCTCTCTCCCGCAGGGACGAAGCCCGGGCGCAGCGCTGCAGCCAGGTGCTGCTGGACGCCCCTATCCAGCTCTCCCAGATCACCGACGGATACGGTGAGCG
>NW_011153669.1:0-414 GCF_000146605.3 Meleagris gallopavo | reverse complement strand
AAAAAAATAATAAAAAAAAAAAACAAGAAAACAAGGGACAACCGGGCCGCTTTTTTTAATGCTGCTGCTGGGGGGGCTCTGCTGCTGCTGTCCCCCATCCTGGTGGTGGGATGGGGTCGGATCTTCCTGCCCACCTTCTTTGGGATCTTCCCAGGTCCTGGCCGTTGGTTGTCCAATTAAAGTCTCTTTTCCTACAGATTCCCTAAGACTAAACAAAGCCAAAAAAACAAAAACAACAAAAAAAAACCAACATACAACAAAAAAAAGAACAAACAACAAAAAAAAAACCCCAACAAATGGTTTAAACATTAACATGCTCTGGATTAATTAGTACAGGCGGACGTTGAGATTTTTCAACCATTTAAACTTTACAAGTTTAAAGATTTTGGCACATTGGAATATATATATATAATT
>NW_011153668.1:0-478 GCF_000146605.3 Meleagris gallopavo | reverse complement strand
GGTAGTCCACCGTCAGCCTCCATTCTCCACTGGCTTTACGCACTGTCCATATGGGGCTGTGAGTTTTGCTGATCACCCCCTGACCCTCTAGTTGACGAATCAACTTATGAATGGGGAGCAGGCAATCCCTGTTGGTGCGGTACTGCCATCTGTGCACCATTTTTGTGGCAATCGGTACCTGTTGCTCTTTTACTTGTAGCAACCCCACAACAAACGGATCTTCTGACAGGCCAGGCAAAACAGACAGCTGCTTAATGTTGTCTGTGTCCACAGCAGCTATCCCAAAGGCCCATCGATACCCCTTAGGATCCTTGAAATGCCCCCTTCTGAGGTAATCGATACCTAGTATACATGGAGCCCCTGGACCAGTCACAATAGAATGTTTTTGCCAGTCCTTACCAGACCCACTGCCAGGCAGTAAGAGACCGCCCCACCCAGAAGGGCCAGATCCCATGACTTCCATAATGTATAGGGATAG
>NW_011153667.1:0-433 GCF_000146605.3 Meleagris gallopavo | reverse complement strand
GGGGGGGACCATGGGGGTATATTTGGGAAGAGTGTGTAGGAAGGTCCCTATAAAGTTATTCTTTGGGGCGACCCCATAGGATTGGGGCGGCTTCGTAGGGAAGTTTGGGATCGTGCTCTTCCCCACCCCTAAATAGGGCCTCGGCCCCTTTAAGAAGTCCTGCACACCGGAGGCCACGCCCTCCTCCCCCTCACTCATCCAATCCCCGTGCTCTCTCCGCCCACCTCTTCCCTCACTCTCCAATCACCGTGCAGAGCGGGCGGTTCGCACGGACCAATCGGCTTCCACCTGTAGCCGGGACATCCGGCGCGGGGAAACCAATCAAAACCGGTGTCGGGAGGAAGCGGAAGCCGAGAAACCTTATGCGGAAGCCGGAAGCGCTGCGGCCACAGTGGCGGCCATGGAGGCGGCCATGACGGGGGGGGCGGAGGTG
>NW_011153666.1:0-451 GCF_000146605.3 Meleagris gallopavo | reverse complement strand
GCTGAACCCCCTGAGCTGATGTCTGAGAGCACCTGCCTCCTCCAGCTGAGCCATAGGAAAACTAACTGAGCCCAGTAAATTCTAATTTTTGCAGATGTTGTGAATATGCTCCCAAATGTTTCCTTTAGTGATAAGTAATGTCTCAGCACTCTGATAATCCTATCTCTGGCACAACCTGGAACCTCTCTGCAAACCTTGGCTGCCCGTTCCCAGCACCGTTTCTTCCTTCCTCTCTTTAGAAGCAGTGTGGTGCAGTTCCCCGTGTTTGTGAGCAGCAGCCAGCAGGCTGCCAGAGACCCAACAGAGCTTTCAGCGCACAGAGGGACGCGATGGGGATGGACCGTCCTTACTGCCACGCAGAAGGGAGTTTCTGCAGTTCTCTGTCATGAAGAAAGAATAAAGGTTGGATGTTCCTTCTGAGTGGATGCAGTGCTGTAGGGGATGTCAGGTC
>NW_011153665.1:0-340 GCF_000146605.3 Meleagris gallopavo | reverse complement strand
CATGAGACAGATTTATGGTTGAACTAAAAGGAATTTTTTCGTATTGCTCTAGTTCCACATTATTATCCCTAGTATCGTTATATTAAAAAAAAATAATAATAATAATAAAAAAAGCATTTTGAAGTAGTATGATATATATTCTGTGCCTCAGAACGTGGTACATGTGGCATGAGAGAGTTTTGGGGCCATAAGGAGTGCCCTGACAGCATCAGAACTGTAAGAGCAGAGAGCTATGCGTGATGCAGCGCTATTCATGTCACCCACAGGAAGCAGGAGGTGGAACAAAATATTGCCAGAACTGTGATCGGATTGTGTCTCATAAGGAACTATTCCATTAGTT
>NW_011153664.1:0-503 GCF_000146605.3 Meleagris gallopavo | reverse complement strand
CCCATTGAATCCCAGGTATACCACACCTCAGGATTTATCTGTTCTTCATCCTTTACTCTCAGGGCACATCATTTTACATCAGCTCCTTGTTTCTGACTTCCAAATTAACTCCTAATTCAATAGTCTAGATCCCTTCCCAACAAATTAGACTCTGCTTCAGGCACTAACAAAAAGGATCCGAAGCCATGCCTACAGGGTGCTTCTATCTCTACTCCTTTGATTATTGATGCTTTAAATGGTTCACCCTTGGCTCCAACTACTTGAAGTTTTGCTGAGGAATCTGAGCATCCCCAGGGCAGCTTTTGGACAGTCGATCTTTCTGCCCCAGAGTCCACAAGGAACTCCATTTCCTGGCGCTGAGGACCCACTTTCAATTTTATCAAGGGCTCTGTTCCTTTCAGGGTCCCCAGCACAGAGAGCCCCTGAGCCCACTAATCTTCCTGGAACATCTTTTCATCCTGTGTTCGCTTTCTGCAATCTTTTTTTCTTATGTCCTTTTTTTT
>NW_011153663.1:0-420 GCF_000146605.3 Meleagris gallopavo | reverse complement strand
AGAAAGAATATAAAAATGACAAAACCAGGTAAGAAGCGAGGGTATTACATCCATTGTCCCTGTTAATAGAGGGGAATAGTTGAAAGCAGACTGTGAATGGATACGGGAAGAAAGACTGAGCAAGAAAGCACATTCTTACTGACAGAAAGCCAACTTAAAGCAGCAGCAGCCTCTCGTTGCTTCACTGAACTCAATTTAGGTCTTAGGAGACAATGCTGAGCCTCTGAGTCAGGAAATAACTGTCAGTGTGTCGTGCTGTACAACAGCTGACTTCCTGCTGATCTGTCTGCTGGTAGAGTACTGGAAGACAACGCAACTGGCAAAATGAAAGCAAACATTCAGCTTCAGTCCCAGAGTAAAAATTGTCTTCCTTCCCCTCCCTTAGAACCTAGAACTTGAAAGAAAACAAACAAACAAACA
>NW_011153662.1:0-315 GCF_000146605.3 Meleagris gallopavo | reverse complement strand
ATCTGTAAGCATTCTGCCTTCTGTGACATGCCCATGCCGTCACAATGCCAGTTGCCAGTACCACCTGCCCATCATGCAACAATCCCACTGTCCTTTTGACTAAATCTCCCAGCACAAATGTCCATGTCGAAAATGGAACATCTCTCCAGCTCAGCAGCAGAGGACACGGGCTTCCATGCTCTAGTCATGATCTCCTCTCGGCCTCTGGCTCTCCAACACAAAGAAAGAGATGCAAAATCAGTTGCATCAAAAACACTCCTTTCATCATGTCCAATAAAACAGCCAACTCTGACGGGCCCGCTCTCCTGCCCTCTT
>NW_011153661.1:0-507 GCF_000146605.3 Meleagris gallopavo | reverse complement strand
CCTCGGGGCCAATAGGGCCTGGCACCACCAATCAATTTCCTTTTCACAGTCCTTGATGGTCCTCAGCCTCTCCACCTCTTCCCTCAGGCAGGCCACCAGACTGAGAAGGTCATTTACCTGGTCGC
Organism: Meleagris gallopavo; assembly: GCF_000146605.3. Classification (NCBI taxonomy): domain Eukaryota; kingdom Metazoa; phylum Chordata; class Aves; order Galliformes; family Phasianidae; genus Meleagris; species Meleagris gallopavo. Next base: position 382 of record NW_011153661.1, on the reverse strand, counting down.
ACCTTACACAGGCGCTGCCTCCATCGCCTGGCACTTCAAGGGCCAGACTCTGGCACTCATTGCAGCCAGCAGCCTGAATGCTAGCGTGCTGTTTTGAGACCTCAGTCTGGGTCACCACACTCTTCTTGGCTACAGCCTCCCTCTTACGTGTGCAGGGGACCTCTGTCTGGGTCTCCACATGTTTCCTGGCAGTAGCCTTCCGCCGGGACGCAGCCATGGCAATCCAGCAGACCCACTAGCACCAGCACAATCAGAGTAGCATTACCAAGTGTGACTAACAGCTCCAACCCGTTACTGAAAGTGCTGGATCTGCCTTCGCTCTTTTACCAGGTCATTGACGGGTGCAACCGCACTTATCACCCTCTTCACAGTGACAAAACTC
>NW_011153660.1:0-571 GCF_000146605.3 Meleagris gallopavo | reverse complement strand
ATACTATGAGTAAACTGGGAGTAAACCATGAATAAACTCGGAGTCAAGTGCGAGAAACCCCCAGAGAATAGTGTGGGTAAGCCTGGAAGAGAGAGCGTTCACACTCGGAGTAGGTTGTCAGAATAACCCGGAGAAAAGTGTGAGTATACCCAGGGTGAAGTGCAAGTAAAGTTGAAGAAAAGTTGGAGAAAACCTTGAGTCAAGTGTGAGTCCAACGCACTCAAAGCACAAGTGCGAGTAAACCCAGAGTACAGTGCGAGCAAACTCGGAGTAAAGAGTGAGGCAACCCCAAGTACAGTGTAAGAAAACCCAGAGTAAATGTTAGTAAACATGGAGTAAAGCGTGAGTAAAACCCAGAGGAAGGTGTGAGTCCACCAGGAGTAGAGTAAGATTAAACCGAGAGTAAAGAGAGTGCAAGCCTGGTGCAAAGTGTGAGTAAAAGAGGTAGAAGACTGTGAGTAAGCAAGGAGTAAGGTGTGAGTAAACTCAGAGTAAAGTGCGAGAAACACCCAGAGAAAAGTGCGTAGGCCTGGAAGAGAGAGCATACACACCCGGAGTAGGGTTTCAGTTA
>NW_011153659.1:0-423 GCF_000146605.3 Meleagris gallopavo | reverse complement strand
CAGTTTTATCGCAAATATACGACATTTTATACCGCAAATATCCGCTTTCTCCCAAAAATATGCCATTTTCTGCCAGGAACTGCAGTTTCCTCCCACAAATACCATTTTTCAACCAGAAATATGATGTGTCCCCCCAGAAATACCATTTTTCTCCCAGAAATATGACGTTTTCTCCGAGAAATACTTGTTTTCTCCCAAAATATGATATTTTGCACCAGAAATTCCAGTTTTATCACCGAAGATTCTACGTTTTTCACCAGAAATACCTATTTTCTCCTCAAACATTACATTTTCTCCAGAAATACCAGATTTCTTCCCTTAAATATGACACCTTTTCCAAGAAATAGTATATTTTTCCCCAAAAATATGTTATTTTCTCCAATAAATGCCAGTTTTATCGCATAAATACGACATTTTATACAG
>NW_011153658.1:0-322 GCF_000146605.3 Meleagris gallopavo | reverse complement strand
CTATGGGTCCCTATGGGTCTCTAAGGGTCTCTATGGGTCTCTATGGGGTCCCTATGTGTCCCTATGGGTCCCTATGGGTCTCTATGGGTCTCTATGGGTCTCTATGGGTCTCTGTGGGGTCCCTATGTGTCCCGTATGTGTCCCTATGTGTCCCTATGGGTCTCTATGGGTCTCTATGGGTCTCTATGGGTCTCTATGGGTCTCTATGGGGTCCCTATGTGTCCCTATGTGTCCCTATGTGTCCCGATGGGTCCCTATGGGTCTCTATGGGTCTCTATGGGTCTCTATGTGTCCCTATGTGTCCCTATGTGTCCCTATGGGT
>NW_011153657.1:0-557 GCF_000146605.3 Meleagris gallopavo | reverse complement strand
GTGGGTATGGGGTCTTTGTGGGGTGTCTATAGGGCTGGGTATAGGGCTGATATGGGGTTTCTATAGGGCCGAGCTGTGGGTCCCGTTGCAGCGCCTTATGGGGTTTCTGTAGGGCCGAGCTGTGGGTCCCATTTCGGCACCTTATGGGGTTTCTATAGGGCCGAGCTGTGGGTCCCATTTCGGCACCTTATGGGGTTTCTATAGGGCCGAGCTCTGTTCCCCCCTTTACACCTCTACGGGGCTGCACTACATTTCCCACAACGCCTTGCGCCCCGATCTCGATTCTGATTGGCTGCCCTTTGCCCAGCATGGCCGCTTTTCCTGGCCCGCGTGCCCGCGGTGCATCATGGGAGCTGTAGTCCACTGCTTCCCCCCTGTTGTCTATGGGACCATTTTTTAGGGGAAAAAAGCGGAATTTTGGGGGTAAAAAAGAGTGGATTTTTGGGGGGTAAAAAGGGCATTTTTGGGGTCGATGATCCCATTCTGGATTTCTTTCCCACTGCTGCTCAGGACAGGATATGGGGTAAGTTCCTCCCCCGCTGCTTTTTAGGGTTTTT
>NW_011153656.1:0-330 GCF_000146605.3 Meleagris gallopavo | reverse complement strand
GTATGAGGACGTTTGGGTGAAATAACTCAATTTTGGGGCGAAAAAACCTCATTTTTGGGGTGGGTACGGGAGCGTTTGTAGGAGCAGAGGTGTTAGAATGTGGTTATGGAGTGCAGTGGGGGGCGGGGGGGTTGGGGGTGTATTTTTGGGGGGTGTACGGGGGGGTTGTGGGGTGAAGGGGGTCCTGTTGGGGGGCACGAGGAATTTTGGGGTGGAAAAAGTGATTTTGGGGGTGAAAAACCGTCAATCTTTGGGGTGGGCATGGGATCATTTTAGATGCACGGTGTGAAAAGGTGGTTATGGACGCAGTGGGGGGGGAGGGAGGATTTG
>NW_011153655.1:0-518 GCF_000146605.3 Meleagris gallopavo | reverse complement strand
AGTTCTTTGCCCACTGCTCTCAGTTACATCTTCCCCCCACCACCACCCCCTCGGGAACCAGTCTGCTCTGTGGGGGTCCCCGAGAGGGGTGGTCCCCAGCTTGGGCTGTGACACCGTAGGGGTGACACAGGTGTTCCCACCTTCATGGTGTGACGCTGTGGGGGTGCCCACAGCACTGGGGTGTGATACGGGGATGCCACCAACTTTGGGGGTGTGACACTGCGATGCGGCGTCCCCACTTCCCCCGGGAAGTCCTTCAGCTGGTCACCAACTGTGGTGCAACGTCCCCAGGGGGGCTTCTGTCCCCTCCGCATGACGGTGACACCTGACGCTGGCTGGTGGGGGCACAGAGTTCACCACCGTGCGTGTCCCCGTCCTCGTGGCAGACGATGGTGACAGCGCCAGAGGGCTCTGGTGTCACCGGGTCCGGCTGGAGGCAGCTCTGGAGGAGTGACAAAGGACAGTAAGAAGCTCAGTGACAGACCTTCCCTTCCCTTCCCTTCCCTTCCCTTCCCTTC
>NW_011153654.1:0-343 GCF_000146605.3 Meleagris gallopavo | reverse complement strand
CCCCCGGGCCTGAAGCACGGCCAGAGAGGCCGGCACCAGGCCGAGGGCCTACGAGACAAAGCCACAGCCGGAGAGGCCGGCGCCGCTGCTGTGGCCTAAAGCCGAAGCCAGAGAAGCCGGCGCTGTCCCCAGGACTTCAATCCGCAGCCCGAAAGGCTGACGCCGGCTGCGGGGCCTAAAGCCGCAGCACCAGAGGCCGGCACCGGCTTCGGGTCTGAAGCACAGCCACAGAGCCCTGCGCCGGCCCCGGGGCCTTGTGCGAACGGACTGTTGTTTCTGCGTCAGATCTTCAAAAGAGCCATTGGTTTGAAGAAGCAGAACATCGTGCATCTGTACTCTGCGA
>NW_011153653.1:0-518 GCF_000146605.3 Meleagris gallopavo | reverse complement strand
TTTTGGAGGTAACAATGTGAATCCTCATAAAAAGGAGAGAGTTTAAATAGATTAGTGTGGCTGTGTCAGGGCCAGAGCAGAACTGACTATTTCTCTTTTCCTGTTCTTTCACTTGCTGATTGGCTTGCTATTTTCTTCTGCAGTTAGGTTCCCGCTTTCACACTCCATTGTTGACTGTCTCAGAAACATTGCATACACAGAGTGTTAGAAATATATCATGACATTTTCTTATATCTAAGGAATACATGAAAAGACCAAGATGAGATTACCAAAATAATTTGCAAATATGAAATTTAGTTTGAATCTCTTCTTTTAGTATGCTGTTGTAACACAAATTATCCTAATATGAGCGTGCAATCATATTGAAAGATGTCTTTTAAAAATTTGGCTTTTATTGTATTTCCATTCCTTCCAGACTTGCAAGCATAGACAGCTCTGAAAATATTTATGTTCTATCACCTGATCTCTGGGGATTTTTCTCTCCTCTCCTCTCCTCTCCTCTCCTCTCCTCTCCTCTC
>NW_011153652.1:0-502 GCF_000146605.3 Meleagris gallopavo | reverse complement strand
GAGGAATGAAGTTTTTCTCTTCTGTGTTTTGTTCCTCTTCTCTAGAAACGAATGTATCTATTAAACCAGCAAACCCAACAAACACCAAAACACAACTGTTTGAAGTCACAAAAGCAAGTGTAGAGTATTACACTTAGGGAGAAATAATTGCATGCACCAATACAGGCTGGGGGATGAGCTGCTGGAGAGGAGCTCTGCAGAGAGGGACCTGGGCGTCCTGGTGGACGACAGGTTGGCCATGAGCCAGCAGTGTGCCCTCGTGGCCAAAAGGCCAATGGCATTCTGGGGTGCATTAAAAAAGAGCGTGGCCAGCAGGTTGAGGGAGGTGATCCTCCCCCTCTACTCTGCCCTGGTAAGGCCTCATCTGGAGTACTGTGTCCAGTTCTGGGCTCCCCAGTACAAGAAAGACAGGGATCTCTTGGAAAGAGTCCAGCGGAGGGCCACAAAGATGGTGAAGGGCCGTGGAGCGATCTCCCCTATGAAGAAAGGCTGAGTGAACTGG
>NW_011153651.1:0-611 GCF_000146605.3 Meleagris gallopavo | reverse complement strand
GATGTCCCTGACGAAGGGGAAACCCAGATGCTTGTACAAACTGGGCGTAGAAGCCCTTGGGAGCAACCCTGCGGAGGACTCGGGGATCCTGGTGGACAAAGAGCTGGACATAAGCCAGTAGTGTGCACTTGCAGCCCAGAAGGCCAACTGTATCCTGGGCTGCATTCAAAGAGGAGCGACCAGCAGGGAGAGGGAGGTGATTGTCCCCCTCGACTCGGCTCTGGTGTGCGGCCCCATGTGCAGCACTGCGTCCAGGCCTGGGGCTCCAGCACAGGAATGATGTGGAGCTTTTGGAGCAGGTCCAGAGAAGGGCCACAAAGATGATCAGAGGGCTGGAGCGCCTCTCTTAGAAAGAAATGTTGAGGGAACTGGGATTGTTTGTGTGGGAGAAGAGAAAGCTCTGGAGATAGCTCATGACAGCCTTCCAAGACTCAAAGGGAGCTCATAAGCAGGAGCGAGCAACGTCTGTTTAGGAGGGTGGATAGCGATAGGACCAGGGGAAATGGTTTTCAAGTGAGACAGGGGAGGTTTAGGTTGGTTATTAGGAGGCAGCTTTTCACGCACAGGGTGGTGACGCACTGGAATGTGTGCTTTAGAGTCACTTCCAGGAT
>NW_011153650.1:0-611 GCF_000146605.3 Meleagris gallopavo | reverse complement strand
TCCCCCGTCCCACTGCCATCTGTCCCCCCACCTCCCATGGCTGCACCCTCTGTCCATCCGTCCCCGTGCTGCTGTCCATCTGTCCATCCCCAGGACAGAACCACTCTGAGGACAGCAACCTCACCCCCCCACGTACCCCCATCCCTAGAGTCAAACATTAACCAGGGCACTGCGAGGGGCCAGCTGTCCCCGTCCCCCCCCAACCCCCTCCATCCCCTTCTCCCCTGTCCCCCCCCATCCTCCCTGGCAACGCAACCGGGGTGACATCAGCAGGGGACAGAACCCAGGGGGGAGTATAAGGGCAGCTCAGCACCGCGGCGGTGCCACCGAGGGATCGGGAGCTGCCACCAGTGCTGCCATCGTGTCCCCGTGCCACGTCCCAAGGAATCAGGTGAGCAGCACCGGGCAGTGCCACGGAGCGGAACCGGGGCCGTTCGTGGGCCGCTGAGCAGGGTGTGCACGCACACGCGTGTGCAAGGGGCGAGCTGACACTGCACCGCTGCGCTGCAGCCATGCCGCCCCGCCGGGCCTCGCTGCTGCTGCTGCTGGCCTGCAGCCTGCTGCTGCTCGCTGTGCCCCCCACCACCGCCGGCCCCTCGCAGCCCACCTAC
>NW_011153649.1:0-387 GCF_000146605.3 Meleagris gallopavo | reverse complement strand
TGGAAATTCGCTACAACACCTCAGGCACGATTAGGGTAACTTAGTTTCAGCAAGTGTTGCATTTCTAATAATGGAAAAAACCCCACACCCAAATAATTATGAGAGGTGCTGCAAAAGAAACTCGTCTTCACCTTTCAGATGGAAAGCCAATGGCTGTGTGCAATTTCTCCTGTAAAACTGTGGGGTTTTCCTGCACTTCAATGTCTCTGCTGTCTGACACAACGGGAGCTGCTGTGGTCCTCGTGTCCGTGCCTGTGCCTCCTCCAGTGTGAGCAGCTTTGTGGAAGGACAAGACATTCCACAGGGGACCTTTGGGGACCCATAGTAAAGAACTGTGTCCTGTAAAGGAAAAGCACAGATAAGAGGGAGGATCGGCAAGCAGCAGCA
>NW_011153648.1:0-306 GCF_000146605.3 Meleagris gallopavo | reverse complement strand
AGTAAACTGTTATTTCCGGTCTCGAAATGTCATATTTTGGGGTGAGGAAACTGTTAATTCTGGCCCCAACTGTCATATTTTTCTGGAGAAAGTGGTATTTCTGGGCGAAAATGTCCCGTTTTTTGTAGAAAGCAGGTAGTCCTGGGAGAAAATGTCGTATTCTGGGGGAGAAAGCAGGCATTTCTGGGAGAAAATGTCATATGCTGTGTGAGAAAAGTGGTATTTTTGGGAGAGAATGTCATATTTTCGGGGAGAAACCTGGCATTTCTGGCAGGAAATGTCATCTTTTTCTTGAGAAAAGAGGCA
>NW_011153647.1:0-462 GCF_000146605.3 Meleagris gallopavo | reverse complement strand
TCCTCTGGAGCAGAGAGTGCCCGTGTGAGGAGTTCCTGCAGTGAGGTTCCTGCAGTGCCAGAGTGATGGCAGTGCTGAGCACAAGGAGCACATTGCATCCATGGCCGCTGTCACACGAGCACACGCTGCAGACAAACGGGCAGAAGCATCCAGAATTGCAGGGCAGCCCTCAGAGATGGGAAGCAGCGCCAGCGCAGTGAAGGGAACAGCCGTGAGAGCTGTGATGGCACAGAGTGAAGGAACAGCTGAGAGCTGTGAGCAGCAGCTCTGAGGCTGCTGTACCGTTGAGAGCAGGTGTGTTGGAACAGCTCTGCTCACAGCTGGCGGGATCTCCACCTATAATATGAAAGAGTGCTGAAGGATTGGAGGGCAAGAAAAGGATGCTGTGGTTAGACATGAGCATTTAGGGATTTGGTGTGATTGGGAAGCATTTGGGGGCTCTGGTGACGACTTGAGGGGGCT
>NW_011153646.1:0-533 GCF_000146605.3 Meleagris gallopavo | reverse complement strand
TGAACCTGGGGAGTGCTTCCTTTGTTGTATGCCTTGTTCTTTGGTGATGGAGTGAGTGATTTTTTTTTCTTCTTTTTCCCTCCATTGTGGAGCTGCTCTCTCTCTTTTTTAGCAGGGAACCTGAGCGTACTTAAGGGCTGGTAGGTATTTGGAGCTGGAAGCTGCTTCCTTCACTTGAGCGTGTGGGGGAGTATTGGTCCTTGGAATGGGGTAAGTGGTTTCTCTTTTTCTTTCAGGGCTGTGATCTTCTCTTTTTGGGGGATCGCAAGTGCGCTGAAGGGCTGCTAGGTGTAAGAGCAGCATCTGAATCTGGAGACTGCTTCCTTTGGGGTGTGGGGTAAGCCCTTAGAATGGGGTGAGTGATTCCTGCTTGATTTCAGAGCTGTGAGCTCTGCTTTTCTGGAGGATCTCAAGCTGGATGGCTGTAATTAATAGGCTATGTGCTAATTGCATCCATGCGGTGGGTGTTTTTTAAGGGTCTATTGTGTGCATCCTTGTTGTGTTTCTAAATTATGTTCTGCATCTCTTCTGTA
>NW_011153645.1:0-386 GCF_000146605.3 Meleagris gallopavo | reverse complement strand
GCATATATTCTGGATCGAAATGGTCTTTCCGCAGTAAAATGCCAAAAGTCTGGGAGTAAGTGTCATGATGAGGAATGTTATGGAGTGTAATTGGGAGGAACTGGGAGGAATTTCTCGGAGTCGTGGTCTTTGTGGGTGCATATGTCCCATTTAGGGAAGGAAAGGAGTATTTCTTAGCAGAACTGCCATAGCATTTAGGGAAAATGTCCCTATCCTTGGGAGACAAGTGGTATTAGTGGGAGAAGATGTCCTATTCTTGGTTGCAAGTGTCCTACTTGGTCTTGTCATCTCGTCTTTTTGGGAGAAAACGTGCGGTAGTTTGAAGAAAACAGGTATGCCTGGGAGAAAATACCATCTTTTTGGAAGCACAGGCCCAATTTCCAAGT
>NW_011153644.1:0-405 GCF_000146605.3 Meleagris gallopavo | reverse complement strand
TCCCATTTTTTTGCCCAAAACAGCACTCAGCCCCATCCCTGATTGTTTTATTTTCTGCTAAACAGATTGAATAGCCCAATTATGTATTTTGGAAATTGTCGTTTATTAATGCAAGCAAGTAAGCAAAACAGCGCTGGGTGGCCGGGGAGTCTCTGCTCCACCAACAGCGCGCACTTTCCCCTTCCAGCTGACAGTCTTTATACAGTTCACTATCCGGTGTTCATGGCTTCATAATGTCTCTTGCACAGGCGTGGTCCTGTTGTTAGGCAGCCGTCCTTTGTCTTGTCAGATGGGGGGGAGCTGGGATCTTTGCAATACAGCCGTTCATGATCCTTACGCAGCATCTTTAAAGCTGTGTAAGTCCTGGGGTCCATATTTTAAAGTGTTATGTTTGTTGGTGTTTCC
>NW_011153643.1:0-407 GCF_000146605.3 Meleagris gallopavo | reverse complement strand
TCCCTGCAAAGCCAGGCTGGGGGAGGCTGGGCTCGTTCAGCTGGAGAAGAGGAGGCTGGGGGTGAGCTGAGTGCAGCCTGCAGGACCTGAAGGGAGCCACAAACAGGAGGGGAGGCAGCTCTTGGGAAGGGGAGATGAGAGCAGGACGAGGGGAATGGCTGGAAGTGGAGGGAGGGCAGCTTTCAGCTGGCTGTCAGGGGGAAGTTGTTTGCTGGGAGAGCGGGGAGGTGCTGGAACAGCTGCCCAGAGAGGCTGTGGATCCCCGTCCATCCCTGGAGGTGTTGGAGGGCAGCAAGGATGGGGCCCTGGGCAGCCTGGGCTGCTGTGAAATGTGGAGCTTGGTGGCTTTGCACGCAGCGTGGGGTTGGAGCTTCGTGATCCCCGAAGTCCCTTCCAACCCAAACCGT
>NW_011153642.1:0-836 GCF_000146605.3 Meleagris gallopavo | reverse complement strand
GTTTTACAGTCTCTAGGTCAGGTCCGTAGATTTCAATAGATGATAGTCATACCTCTGAAGTAGCGGACCTGGTTCAAGAGGAAAACAGGAGTTCCAAATCAGACCTAGAGGTTCCAGTTATGGCGGATCCCCTGGAACTCCGTCCTATTATAACTCAAAAAACTAAAAAGGTGCAAGATAGACCAGCAGGGGTGCCCCCGGATCAATGGCCCCCTGCCGAAATGCATTTGCATGTGACAGCCAGACCATACACTCCTACTGAATTAATGGACCTGGTGCAGCGATTTCGGCAGAGGCCGAGAGAGAGTATTCCTGCATGGCTGCTCAGGTTATGGGATTCAGGAGCAGAAAGTGTTATGGTTAATGGGCCGGAAATGGCAAAACTGGCCACCATAACATTACATCCTGCTGTCAGGCAGAGACTATACGCTGCCATCCAGTATAGCAATGAGAACCACTCAATAATAGGTTGGTTAATGGCAGCATGCCGGATGGTCTGGCCAAATAAAACAGATATTCCATTAAACATAGGACTATGGTCCTCCATGGAGGACCTTCAAAACTACACTCGCGACTTAGGCATGAGAGAAGCAATATATGAAGACTCGTATGATAGCCCGGATATGATCAAGTTCTCGGCGGGCATGCTAGATTTAATTTTACAACAGGCCCCTTCCCACCTATGTGGGACCTTGGTTTCGATATTAAGCCCTCTGGTGACCTCGGAAGCCGTAGTTCAGCAGGCTGCTCAGATAGTAGCTGATCTGGGGGAGACACACCACCTACGGACCAGGTGCAACATTCAGATGTTAGAAGAAACCAAGACTCAGGCTATT
>NW_011153641.1:0-336 GCF_000146605.3 Meleagris gallopavo | reverse complement strand
TGGGTGTGTGTGACATCACATGGGGTGTGTGACGTCACATGGGGGTTGTGACGTCATTATGGGGGTGTGACATCACATGTGGTGGTGTGACGTCATATGGGGTGTGTGACGTCATTTTAGGGGTGTGTGACGTCATTTTGGGTTGTGTGATGTCACAATGGGTGTGTGACGTCATTTTAGGGGTGTGAGGTCATTTTGAGTTTGTGGCATCAGATGGCAGGTGTGACTTGATTCGGAGTGTGTGACGTGAAATGGGGGTGTGTGACGTAATTTTAGGGGCGTGTGACGTCATTGTGGGCGTGTGACGTCACTTGGGGTTGGGACGTCACATGGGGT
>NW_011153640.1:0-552 GCF_000146605.3 Meleagris gallopavo | reverse complement strand
CTTAGTCCTATCTGCTTGGACAACACTGAACTCCCTTGACACCAACTTTCTTGCAAAAGAGGAAAATGAGTAATGTCACTAACCTCCTCCTACCCGATTACTTCCTGGATGTTGGCATGCCCCAGCTGATTAAGTATCCATCTATATGTTAGGTATGAATTGTCTTCTGCTTTGGTTGTAGGTCTTTCAGGTTGCAGCCTATGAAGAAGAGGCTCATGTAGCATTTGCAGTGCTGGATGCAGTTGAAGGCAAAACTGATGACGCTTTCCGAGCATTTGAAGCTATGAAGCATATGGTTTCATACCAGAACCTTGCCGAGGCTGGTTCCTAACTTGTGTTACCCAAATGCTTTTTCGTTCCTTGCATTCCAACTGATTCTTATTCATCCAAATGCTGCTGCTTAGCTTTGCCAAAGGAAGGCAGAGGAGATTGTGAATGATGATAGGTTGCCAGAAGAACAGAAAGGACACAAAGCCTATCTTCTTGAAAGAAAGCACTACCGAATGAAGATGGTTGATGAATGCTCCTCAGGTCTGTCAGTAGCTGACAAAA
>NW_011153639.1:0-392 GCF_000146605.3 Meleagris gallopavo | reverse complement strand
GGTAAAAAAGGTCAACTGGGGTCATTTTGGGGTCATTTTGGGTCATTTCTGGTCATTTTGGGTCATTTTGGGGTCATTTGGGGTCATTTTGAGTCCTTTTAGGTCATTTTGGGTCAATTTGGGTCGTTTGGGGCCATTTTGGGTCCTTTTGGGTCCTTTTGGGTCATTTTTGGGTTATTTTGTCTCATTTTGGGTCAATTTGGGTCATTTTGGGTCATTTAGGGTCAATTTAGGGCAAATTTTGGGGCATTTTAGGGTCATTTTGGATGATTTTGGGTCATTTTGGGGTCCTTTTGGGGTCATTTAGGGTCATTTTTGTGTAATTTTGGGTCGTTTGAGGTCTTTTTAGGTCAGTTTGGGGTCATTTCTGGGTCCTTAGGGTCATTTTGGGC
>NW_011153638.1:0-536 GCF_000146605.3 Meleagris gallopavo | reverse complement strand
GGTTACGGGGCAGGTTATGGGGCTGACTCCAATGACGTCACGACAAGGAGGCGGAGCCAAAGGAATTATTGGACACCGATGGGGGGACAGAGGAAGGGGCGTGGCTTGGATCCGAGGGGGCGTGGCTTCAGGCAAGAGGCGTGTCCCAGCGCAGGATGTAAACCTGCCCCCCTTCGTCACCCACAGCCAATCCAGGTGCGGCGTTGGGTGAGGGGTGTGGCCTCGGCGCCATGGCGGTGATGGGGTCGGAGCAACGGTAATGGGAGAGCTGCCAGAAGTGGAGGGGCGGGGCTTTGCGGGGACACGCCCACTTCCGGTCGTATGGCCATGCCTGCTCTCTTAGCTCCGCCCACCACTTGGCTTCCCAAAGGGGCCGATGGGGGCAACTGGTGGGCAATGGGGTGAACTGGGAGCGACTGGTGGCCAACTGGGGGCAACTGGTGGCCAATGGGGTGAACTGGGAGCGACTGGTGGGCAACTGGAGGCAACTGGTGGCTAATGGGTTGAAGTGGTGGCCAACTGGGGGCCAACTGGTG